>NW_024609706.1:100000-117500 GCF_018296145.1 Oncorhynchus tshawytscha
GAGTGGAATGGGAATGATACAATTCCACTTGATGCAGTGAGTTCTGTACATTATATCGTGTTGCTAGGTGCACTTTTCTTCTAACCCATGGTGTGTCAAAAGGTCAAAGGTGAGTGAGTGGGCCCCCGTGGTTCTAGTAGTTACAATAGCCCTGGGAAAGAGCCAATTAGCTACCGTCCAACAGCTAGCATGACCCCCCACCCTGCTGCACTCAGCTGTGAGAGAGAGAGCGAGAGAGGGTGCGAGTGTGTTTGTACGTGTACTTACTGTGGAAATGTGTGTGCATTTATATGTCTGTGTTTGTACGTGTACGTACTGTGGAAATGTGTGTGCATTTATATGTGTGTGTTTGTACATGTACGTACTGTGGAAATGTGTGTGTATTTATATGTGTGTGTTTGTACGTGTACGTACTGTGGAAATGTGTGTGTATTTATATGTGTGTGTTTGCTGTGTGGTTGAATGAGCGAAGAGGCAGACGCATCTGAAACACTAATTCTGAAGTTGGTGGAGGATGTGTCACATGACGATAGGTAGCCACACTGACCTCATTTCCTAGGGTTTGGAGAGAGAGAGAGAGAGAGAGAGAGAGAGAGAGAGAGAGAGAGAGGTAAAAACTGAGCTGCACTTCCTAACCTCCTGCCAAATGTATGACCATATTAGAGACACATATTTCCCTCAGATTACACAGATCCACAAAGAATTAGAAAATAAACCCAATTTTGAAAAACTCCCATATCTACTGGGTGAAATTCCACAGTGTGCCATCACAGCAGCAAGATTTGTGACCTGTTGCCACAAGAAAAGGTCAACCAGTGAAGAACAAACACCATTGTAAATACAACCCATATTTATGCTTATTTATTTTCCCTTTTGTACTTTAACTATTTGCACATCATTGCAACACAATCATTGACATTTGAAATGTCTTTATTCTTTTTGAACTTTTGCAAGTGTAATGTTTACTGATTTTTTAAAATGGTTTATTATCTACTTCCCTTACTTTGGCAATGTAAACATTTGTTTCCCATGCCAATAAAGCCCCTTGAATTGAATTGAGTGAGAGAGGAAAGAGAGCTCTGGCTGGCTGGGTTGAGGAGCCGCATAATTTGACATTTGATTATCCTGACCCACACACTTTCTTTGTGTTAGAAGTAATGCGTATTGAAGCAGTCTAGCTGCATACTTAGTGCGATGACGCACAAGGTGTTGTTGTTGATGTTGTTGTTGTCTTTGGGTCATTTGAGGGGTTGTAATTCCATCCAGGAACCTAAACATGTAGACCTCTTTTCAGCACCTGAGTTTCATATATTGATAATATAGTGTAACATATATTAAGAGTTTCATATATTAAAAATATATTGTAAGGTCAGAGGTTAACACAGACTTAGGAGATCTCCGTTTTGTTCTATGAGATAATATCAGTCAGTTAACATGACCTTTACGATGTATGAAGCCTTGATGTGCTTTATTTGCTTATTTGATAACATTAATGCTTCAAAACTCACTAAAAAGTGACGTTAGCTGATGAAGATTATCTCATAGAACAAAACGTAGAAGATCTCCTAAGCCGGTGTTAACCTCTGACCTTATTTTTGGCATTTATCTATAAACCCTACAAAAAATATATATATAATTTCCCCATAGGCTTTGTCCAACGGGCCATGGCAGAGTTAGTGCCTAGAAAAAGATGCCATTACTATTGCTCTCTATGGGCCCTGGGCCTATGGGTGAAAAGCAGTGCACTAGATGGAGAATAGGGTGCCATTTGGGACACAGGTATGGAGATAGTCAGAGAGGACATGCTTACCTTGAAAAAGGGTAATATCTTTGACTAGTCCCGGCCCGAACAGCCCTTCCAAAATGCTTTCAAACCCTGCAGGGAAGACAGAGAGAACAACTAAGTACAGGACTCAGGTTTGTAGAAGACGGGGGAGCTCACATCCACTTACAGTTCTACAGACAGACCCCACCCCCACACACTGGCTCACATCCACTTAGTTCTACAGACAGACCCCACCCCCACACACTGGCGCACACACACACCTTGGCTTTAATTTTCTTTTCTTAAAAGCAAATCCCTTCTTTACCTAATATAACACTGTTAGCTAATGTCACTCACTTTTTATTAACTGTAAATACTGGATTCAGCTGTTGCTTGGCAACCCTGTGAAGTAACGCAAATACATATTGCAGTTTCCTCCCCCCACACCGTCCTTCTTCTCTCTCCCCCCCACACCTTCCTTCTTCTCTCCTCCACCCCACACCATCCTTCTTCTCCCCCCCCTCCTCTCCTCCCCCTCCCCCTCCTCCACCCTCTCCCCCTCCCTCTCCTACACCCTCTCCTCCCCCTCCCCACTCTCTCTAAAAGGAAAGAGGAGGAGAGGAGAAGAGGAAAAGAAACTGCTTGGTGAAGAAGCTGAGGAGTGAAGATGGGTATAAGAGGGTGAGAGGGGTTGGAGTAGAGAGGTGGGGGTGGTATGGGGTTCGGGAGGGAGTGAGAAAGAGGAAGGAAGGGAGAGAGGGGGTAACTCGACGGGAGGTTTTGTCCTTCAAGTCAAGCCTACTGTGATGCCAAAGGAAATGCGGGCAGATCAATACCACTTAAAATAAAAGTAGCTCGGTCTCCCTACCTCTCTTTCGCCTTTGCTTTCTCTCTTTCTACTTCGCTCTCGCTCTCTCTCTCACTCTCTCTCGCTCACTCTCTCTTTCTCTTGCCCTCTCTCTCTTTCTACTTCGCTCTCTCTCTCACTCTCTCTCTCTCACTCTCTCTTTCTCTTGCCCTCTCTCTCTTTCTACTTCGCTCTCTCTCTCACTCTCTCTTTCTCTCTCTCTTTCTCTTGCCCTCTCTCTCTTTCTCTTGCCCTCTCTCTCTTTCTACTTCGCTCTCTCTCTCTCTCTCTCTCTTTCCCTCTCTCTTTCTACTTCGCTCTCTCTCTCTCACTCTCTTTCCCTCTCTCTTTCTACTTCTCTCTCTCTCTCACTCTCTCTTTCCCTCTCTCTCTTTCTACTTCGCTCTCTCTCTCTCACTCTCTTGCTCCCCCCCTCTCCTCTACTCTCCATGCAGGTTAAGAGGCAGAGCTGCTGCTAAGAGGGAGATTAAACCAGCTTTTGGGAACAAGTTCATCTTAACCCTGGCTGTTATACATCCAGATCTGGACAGGTTTTTAAGATGGGGGGTTGTTTATTAGCTTCTGCAGAAGAAGCAGCTGTTCTTCCTGGGGTCCACAAAAAACACCAAACAAGACAAGTAACAAAACACTGATAAACAAGGACAGCCACACACTGAAAATACAACCGTATAGAAACAACACAACTAAAACAATGTCATTAATAAGAGTACAATCAACACAACTAAAACAATGTCATTAATAAGAGTACAAACAACACAACTAAAACAATGTCATTAATAAGAGTACAAACAACACAACTAAAACAATGTCATTAATAAGAGTACAAACAACACAACTAAAACAATGTCATTAATAAGAGTACAAACAACACAACTAAAACAATGTCATTAATAAGAGTACAAACAACACAACTAAAACAATGTCATTAATAAGAGTACAAACAACACAACTAAAACAATGTCATTAATGTACAAACAACACAACTAAAACAATGTCATTAATGTGTCCTCACAACAATGAAATGTTGAATAAAACAATTTTAATAAGGTCATGTTGCTGTTTGTTTGAGAATTAGAGATAAAGGGATGTGTGATCATGGCTCTGTGTAATAATGTGTGTTGCTGTTTGTTTGAGGAATTGTGTGTGTGGATGTGTGATCATGGCTGTGTGTGTGTGTGTGTTGCTGTTTGTTTGAGGAAGTTAGAGATCCATGAAATGTTGAATCTTTTTGTTCAGGTCATGTTGCTGTTTGTTTGAGGAATTAGAGATAGAAGGGATGTGTGATCATGGCTCTGTGTAATAATGTGTGTTGCTGTTTGTTTGAGGAATTAGAGATAGAAGGGATGTGTGATCATGGCTCTGTGTAATAATGTGTGTTGCTGTGAATTCATCTTGGACATGGGGACTGAACACTGTTCAATGTTGTCATTTCACTTCTGGGTTTTTCCACTTTACTAGTGAAACAGCCTTGGAAATGATTGGTAATATCAAAAAGGATTTGTTATAAATGACCCGTCAACTTCAAAGAACGATGGAGATTCATTTGATTTTCTGCCCATGACATCATTTAAACACTCCCAAGTCTTTTCCCATTGTGGTTTAAGTCATTTATCTTGATTTGGTGATGTCATTTATCTTGGTTTGGTGATGTCATTTCTTCTTCTTTCCATTTAGTCACCAAATGTCTCAATTGACAGTATCCCAACCAATCAGCTGAGCAGCCCTGACTGGTTAGCCACCTCTCTTGCACCATTTCTGTGGACCAGAAAATGTTTCAATTCATCCTCATTCCAGATGGCTCTAATTAGAGGTCGACCGATTCATCGGAATGGCTGATTAATTAGGGCCGATTTCAAGTTTTCATAACAATCGGAAATCGGTATTTTTGGGCGCCGATTTGACGTTTTTTTTTTTTTTTTTTTTACACCTTTATTTAACCAGGCAAGTCAGTTAAGAACACATTCTTATTTTCAATGACGGCCTAGGAACAGTGGGTTAACAGTCTCGTTCAGGGGCAGAAAGACAGATTTCACCTTGTCAGCTCGGGGGATCCAATCTTGCATCCTTACAGTTAACTAGTCCAACGCAATAACGACCTGCCTCTCTCTCATTGCATTCCACAAGGAAGCAGGCGCGTAAACATTCATTCAAACAGCACTTTCGTGCATTTTGCCAGCAGCTCTTCGTTGTGCGGCAAGCATTGCACTGTTTATGACTTCAAGCCTATCAACTCCCGAGATGAGGCTGGTGTGACCGAAGTGAAATGGCTGGCTAGTTAGCACGCGCTAATAGCGTTTCAAACTTCACCTGCTCTGAGCCTTGGTGGTTGTTTCCCTTGCTCTGCATGGGTAACGCTGCTTCGATGTGGTGGCTGTTGTCGTTGTGTTGCTGGTTCGAGCCCAGGGAGGAGCGAGGAGGGACAGAGGCTATACTGTTACACTGGCAATACTAAAGTGCCTATAAGAACATCCAATGGTCAAAGGTTATTGAAATACAAATGGTATAGAGGGAAATAGTCCTATAATAACTACAACCTAAAACCTCTTACCTGGGAATATTGAAAACTCATGTTAAAAGGAACCACCAGCTTTCATATGTTCTCATGTTCTGAGCAAGGAACTGAAACGTTAGCTTTTTTACATAGCACATATTGCACTTTTACGTTCTTCTCCAACACTTTGTTTTTGCATTATTTAAACCAAATTGAATATGTTTCATTATCTACTTGAGGCTAAATTGATTTGATTGATGTATTATATTAAGTAAAAATAAGTTAATTCAGTATTGTTGTAATTGTCATTATTACAAATACATTGTTTTTTATTTTATTTTAAAATCGGTCGATTAATCGGTATCGGCATTGAAAAATCATAATCGGTCGACCTCTAGCTCTAACAGTTCTCACAGTCAGTGTCTTAACAGCTGCTTGTCAACAATGGACATGAATCCTTTTACTAATACATCCAGTGCTGCATCTGGATTCACTTCCTCATACGCATCAAAACGTTTTGTATGATCTCTTATAAATGACTATAGGCCCAACCCACTGTGACCTGTATGCTCTCGTTGGCTGGCCCTCGCTTCATATTTGTCGCCAAACCCACTGGCTCCAGGTCATCTACAAGTCTTTGCTAGGTAAAGCCCCGCCTTATCTCAGTTCACTGGTCACCATAGCAGCACCCACCGGCAGCACGCGCTCCAGCAGATATATTTCACTGGTCGCCCCCAAAGCCAATTCCTCCTTTGGCCGCCTTTCCTTCCAGTTCTCTGCTACCAATGACTGGAACGAACTGCAAAAATCGCTGAGGCTGGAGACTCTTATCTCCCTCACTAACTTCAAGCACCAGCTGTCAGAGCAACTCACAGATCATTGCACCTGTACATAGCCCATCTGTAAATTGCCCATCCAACTACCTCATCCCCATACTGTATTTATTTATTTATTTATTTATCTTGCTCCTTTGCACCCCAGTATCTGTACTTGCACATTTATCTTCTGCACATCTACCATTCCAATGTTTAATTGCTATATTGTAATTACTTTGCCACTATGGCCTATTTATTGCCTTACCTCCCTTATCTTACCTCATCTGCACACACTGCACACACTTTATATATACTTTCTACTGTATTATTGACTGTATGTATGAGCAAAGCTATGCAACATTAGTGAAGATATGATCAATAAAAGTGGATGTTACAGATCCAACACCACTACTAGTGGATGCCACAGATCCAACACCACTGCTAGTGGATGTCACAGATCCAACACCATTGCTAATGGATGTCACAGATCCAACACCATTGCTAGTGGATGCCACAGATCCAACACCACTACTAGTGGATGCCACAGATCCAACACCACTGCTAGTGGATGTGCCACAGATCCAACACCACTGCTAGTGGATGTCACAGATCCAACACCATTGCTAATGGATGCCACAGATCCAGTGCTAGTGGATGCCACAGATCCAACACCAGTGCTAGTGGATGTCACAGATCCAACACCAGTGCTAGTGGATGTCACAGATCCAGTGCTAGTGGATGTCACAGATCCAACACCACTGCTAGTGGATGTCACAGATCCAACACCACTACTAGTGGATGCCACAGATCCAACACCACTGCTAGTGGATGTCACAGATCCAACACCATTGCTAATGGATGCCACAGATCCAGTGCTAGTGGATGCCACAGATCCAACACCAGTGCTAGTGGATGTCACAGATCCAGTGCTAGTGGATGTCACAGATCCAACACCACTGCTAGTGGATGTCACAGATCCAACACCACTGCTAGTGGATGTCACAGATCCAACACCACTGCTAGTGGATGTCACAGATCCAACACCACTGCTAGTGGATGTCACAGATCCAACACCAGTGCTAGTGGATGCCACAGATCCAACACCAGTGCTAGTGGATGTCACAGATCCAGTGCTAGTGGATGTCACAGATCCAACACCACTGCTAGTGGATGTCACAGATCCAACACCACTGCTAGTGGATGTCACAGATCCAACACCACTGCTAGTGGATGTCACAGATCCAACACCACTGCTAGTGGATGTCACAGATCCAACACCACTGCTAGTGGATGCCACAGATCCAACACCACTGCTAGTGGATGCCACAGATCCAACACCACTGCTAGTGGATGTCACAGATCCAACACCACTGCTAGTGGATGTCACAGATCCAACACCACTGCTAGTGGATGTCACAGATCCAACACCACTGCTAGTGGATGTCACAGATCCAACACCACTGCTAGTGGATGCCACAGATCCAACACCACTGCTAGTGGATGTCACAGATCCAACACCACTGCTAGTGGATGCCACAGATCCAACACCAGTGCTAGTGGATGCCACAGATCCAACACCAGTGCTATGCACTCTAGTTGGTTGAGTGGTAACCTGGGTCATATGACTCATGTAAACATGTAAACTTCATGCCTGGTTACAAAGAAGACTTCCTTTGATAACTCAAACCAACACTTCAAATAATATTTTTCCCAAATTGTTTTTGTATTGGTGGACACAGTAGGACGCAAACCCACAACCTTAATGTTGCAAGCACCAGGCCCTACCAACTGAGCCACATAGGGCCTAGATGGAATCAAATCAAAAGTGTATTTGTCACGTGCGCCGGATACAACAGGATACAACAACACAACAGTGAAATGCTTACTTACAGGCTCTAACCAACAGGTATTAGAAGACCAGCCAAACATGAGCATGTCATTCTGTTCAGTTCCACACCAAATGAAATAACCTAAGATACGGAGGCTAAAATGGAAGGCACGGATCAAGACCTGTTTACCACAACTAAGACATTGGACAGCCATGCATACTGACGTAAGCAAACCACAGTTTGGGGTTTCTGAAGTGCCGGTTTGATTGAACACCAGCCCAAATGTACGTCCAAATGACCTCTATCGTATTGTAGCTGTAGAATGTTTTACACACACACACACACACAAACACACACACACACACTCTCTTTCTCTCTCCCTCCACACACACAGAAGAAAATAAACAACATCTCCTCCACATCCCGGGAGGAATATAACAAGTCCCCATGAAGGCAATCAATTAGAGTCCAGGGAATGGAGTTACACACACAATCATACACCATGCAGCAAAAGACCTGCTCTAATTATGTTATTATCCTTTAGAGGAGGAGAAGAAGGGAAGACAGGGTAAAATGGAGGCGGAGACAGAGAGACAGAGAGAGAGAGAGACAGAGACAGCGAGAGAGATAGAAGTTAGTTAACTTCCGCAGCACTTAGTTCTTAGTGTCATAGCCAGAGGATCATACTAAACAGACAGATTAGCATCTCACTAAACCTTTCTGAACTGAGAACCTAGCAGATCAAAAGAGCGCAGAAGATGGAGGCGTTTGGGGGGCGCTACACTGTGACAGACAAGGTTGTCACTCCTTTTTTATTCATACTGTCCTTTTTCTTCCTCATTTCTTTTCTCACATTTTTCTATCATTCCTCTCCTCTCTCCCTCGGAAGCCTTTAATAGAGGGGCCGTCAATCTCAGGGTGGTGAACAACAGTCTTAACGAGAACCCAATCAATAACAATTATAGATGTGGCCAAGAAAGGGAGGAGAGGAGAGGGGGAGGAGAGCAAGAGGAGAGGGGGAGGAGAGCAAGAGGAGGGGGGGAGAGCAAGAGGAGGGGGAGGAGAGCAAGAGGAGGGGGGAAGGGTGACTTAAGGAAGGAGAGGAGGAGGAGAGCAAGAGGAGGGGGGAAGGGTGACTTAAGAAAGGGAGGAGAGGGGAAAGAGGGAGGGTGGTTCAATTTGTTCCAATTCCCACTAAAGCTCCAAGTTATTTAAAGACAAGTGGAGAGAGAGAGAAAGATGGAGTGAGATGGAGTAAGAGAGATACACCACAGGTAACTTCAATAAAGCTGTGAACAATCTGAGAGACAAGACAAGGCAAGAAGGGCCTTCTATGCCATCAAAAGGAACAAAATTTGACGTCTTGCTCCCAGACAAACTAAACAACTTCTTTGCTCGCTTTGAGGACAATACAGTGCCAACGTGAGTAAAACATTTAACCATGTTAACCCTTGCAAGGCGGCCAGCCCAGACGGCATCCCTAGCCTCATCCTCAGAGGATGCGCAGACCAGCTGGCTGGTGTGTTTATGGACATATTCAATCAATCCTTATCCCAGTCTGCTGTTCCCACATGCTTCAAGAGGGCCACCACTGTTCCTGTTCCCAAGAAAGCTAAGGTAACTGACCTAAATGACTATCGCCCCGTAGCACTCACATCCGTCATCATGAAGTGCTTTGAGAGACTAGTCAAGAACCATATCACCTCCACCCTACCTGACACCCTAGACCCACTCCAATAGGTCCACAGACGACGCAATCACACTGCACACTGCCCTAACCCATCTGGACAAGAGGAACACCTATGTAAGAATGTAGTTCATCGACTACAGCTCAGCATTTAACACTGTAGACCCTGGGTCTCAACCCCGCCTTGTGCAACTGGGTCCTTGACTTTCTGACGGCCGCCCCCAGGTGGTGAGGGTAGGAAACAACATCTCCACCCTGCTGATCCTCAACACTGGGACCCACAAGGGTGCATTCTGAGCCCTCTCCTGTAGTCCCTGTTCACCCATGACTGCGTGGCCATACACGCCTCCAACTCAAATCATCTAGTTTGCAGACGACACTAGAGTGGCAGGCTTGATTACCAACAACGACGAGACGGCCTACAGGGAGGAGGTGAGGGCCCTCGGAGTGTGGTGTCAGGAAAATAACCTCACACTCAACGTCACAAAACAAAAAGGAGATGATCATGGACTTCAGCAAACAGCAGAGGGAGCACCCCCCTATCCACATCGATGGGACAGTAGTGGAGAAGGTGGAAAGTTCCTTGGCATATACATCATGGACAAACTGAAATGGTCCACCTACACAGACAGCGTGGTGAAGAAAGCGCGGCTTGTCACCGAAAACACTCAAACTTTTACAGATGCAAAATCGAGAGCATCCCGTCGAGCTGTATCACCGCCTGGTACGGCAACTGCTCCGCCCACAACTGCAAGGCTCTCGAAGGGTAGTGAGGTCTGCACAACGCATCACCGGGGGCAATCTACCTGCCCTCCAGGACACCTACAGCACCCGATGTCACAGGAAGGCCAAAAAGATCATCAAGGACAACAACCACCCTAGCCACTGCCTGTTCCCCCCCAAACCTCCATCATCCAGAAGGCGAGGTCAGTACAGGTGCATCAAAGCTGGGACTGAGAGACTGAAAAACAGCTTCTATCTCAAGGCCTTCAGACATCACTAACATCGAGTGGCTGCTGCCAACATACTGACTCAAATCTCAAGCCAATTTAATAATAAAAAATTGGATGTAATAAATGTATCACTAATCACTTTAAACAATGCCACTTTATATAGTGTTTACATACCCTACATTACTCATCTCATATGTATATACTGTACTCTATACCATCGACTGCATCTTGCCTATGCCGTTCGGCCATCGCTCATCCATATATTTATATGTACATATTCTTATTCATTATTTTACACTTGTGTGTATAAGGTAGTTGTTGTGAAATTGTTAGATTACTTGTTAGATATTACTGCATGGTCGGAACTAGAAGCACAAGCATTTCGCTATACTCGCATTAACATCTGCTAACCATGTGTATGTGACCAATAAAATTTGATTTGATTTAATATGGTCAAATCTGGAAACTATCATTTCGAAAACAAAATGTTTATTCTTTCAGTGAAATACGGAACCGTTACGTATTTTATCGAACGGGTGGCAACCCCAAGTCTAAATATTGCTGTTACATTGCACAACCTTCAATGTTATGTCATAATTATGTATAATTCTGGCAAATTAGTTCGCCATGAGCCAGGGGCCCCATACTGTTGCACTAACCCTGACTCTGTGTGCCATGAGCCAGGGGCCCCATACTGTTGCATATACCCTGACTCTGTGTGCCATGAGCGCAACAGAAGTGACACAATTTCCCTAGTTAATATTGCCTGCTAAAATGTATTAATTTAAACTAAATACGCAGGTTTAAAAATATATACTTCTGTGTATAGAAAATAAACAATTATGTTTTTACTTGAATGCACATTTGTTAAATCATCACCTGTTTGGCGAAGTAGGCTGTGATTCGATGATAAATTAACAGGCACCGCATTGATTATAAGCAACACAGGACAAGCTAGTTAACCCCAGTAATATCATCAACCATGTGAAGTTAACTAGTGATTATGTTAAGATTGATTGTTTTTTATAAGATAAGTTTAATGCTAGCTAGCAACTTAGCTTGGCTCCTTGCTGCACTCGCGTAACAGGTAGTCAGCCTGCCACGCAGTTTCCCCGTGGAATGCAATGTAATCGGCGTCCAAAAATGCTGATCACCGATTGTTATGAAAACTTGAAATTGGACGTAATTAATCGGCCATGCCTATTAATCGTTCTACCTCTAATTTCTTTATGGAGCAACAAACTAGAGAGTAAATACAGGACCATTTCTTTATGGAGCAACAAACTAGAAGGGAAATACAGGACCATTTCTTTATGGAGCAACAAACTAGAAGGGAAATACAGGACCATTTCTTTATGGAGCAACAAACTAGAAGGGAAATACAGGACCATTTCTTTATGGAGCAACAAACTAGAGAGGAAATACAGGACCATTTCTTTATGGAGCAACAAACTAGAAGGGAAATACAGGACCATTTCTTTATGGAGCAACAAACTAGAAGGGAAATACAGGACCATTTCTTTATGGAGCAACAAACTAGAGAGGAAATACAGGACCATTTCTTTATGGAGCAACAAACTAGAAGGGAAATACAGGACCATTTCTTTATGGAGCAACAAACTAGAAGGGAAATACAGGACCATTTCTTTATGGAGCAACAAACTAGAGAGGAAATACAGGACCATTTCTTTATGGAGCAACAAACTAGAGAGGAAATACAGGACCATTTCTTTATGGAGCAACAAACTAGAAGGGAAATACAGGACCATTTCTTTATGGAGCAACAAACTAGAAGGGAAATACAGGACTTCTTTATGGAGCAACAAACTAGAAGGGAAATACAGGACCATTTCTTTATGGAGCAACAAACTAGAAGGGAAATACAGGACCATTTCTTTATGGAGCAACAAACTGGAGAAAACAAACTAGAGCAACAAACTAGAAGGGAAATACAGGACCATTTCTTTATGGAGCAACAAACTAGAAGGGAAATACAGGACCATTTCTTTATGGAGCAACAAACTAGAAGGGAAATACAGGACCATTTCTTTATGGAGCAACAAACTAGAAGGGAAATACAGGACCATTTCTTTATGGAGCAACAAACTAGAAGGGAAATACAGGACCATTTCTTTATGGAGCAACAAACTAGAGAGGAAATACAGGACCATTTCTTTATGGAGCAACAAACTAGAAGGGAAATACAGGACCATTTCTTTATGGAGCAACAAACTAGAGAGTAAATACAGGACCATTTCTTTATGGAGCAACAAACTAGAAGGGAAATACAGGACTATTTATTTTATTTTCTTCTTAAAAGAGATGGAGCAAACTTAATAAAGCATATTGCCTGAAAGAGAAACATGTTTTGTGTTTTTTTAAACGGTCACAGAATAGAGAAAAGGTTACCTACGACTGGGGCTGATAAATTTTGCTCTTCACCACAACACACAAACAGTAGCCCCTTTGTCAATCGACAAGGTCGTCAAAACCATCAATTGAAAAACTAATTCAAAACTCCTTCAAAACTATCTCTGTCCAGAAAACGGTAAGCATGTACAGCTTATTTCAGCCATGAGTCCATTCACTTCAGACGGTTCTATAACCATAACTTCTCAGAACCTTCTCCTCCTTCTAACGTCTATTTACACATTCTGGAGAATTCCTGACAATAGGGTCAATACATTACGGAATGTTAGATTAGTGCGGAGCCACAATGCACAGCGAGGATTCCACAGAATATCAGAAGTATGACCTTGCCCTTAGTGTAGACCATGGTCAGGTAGCTTCGCATTCACTCACAAAAACCCTCAATACACCTTTTTCAAAGTAGTAATTGCAGTCTTTTTCCAAAGCATGTTCCTTCTTTCTGTTTGGGGAATAGAGGATGGAGGCATTGAATCTGTAGAAACTGTAGAATCTCATAGAATCTTTAGAATCTCATAGAAAACTGTAGAATCACTAGAATCACGATTGTACTGTTTTTTGTTCATTCAGTACCTTGGGCTCACTCAGAGGCGTTGCGATTCACCGCCGCGGGCAGAACAGAACGGAGGACACCTTCTGTTGATGTTTAGCTGCGGCGCCCGGCGAGGAAGTGGTCGACGGGGTCATGGGTATTTTACCCAAACATTTCAGAGATGGCAAGGCGAGCAGGCGGGAGAAAATGGTTGGGGATTTGAGATGTGTGAAATGTGCGGACGTCCAACTCTTTCTATTGAAAAGTGACAGCAACACACAACACTATCAGTAACTACAGAGATGGGGGGGGTTATCAATTCAGAGACAACCCCCAAAACTTTACCACAATAACAGAATATTAAACAGAGTTTACGGTCGATGTTTGGCAGAGATATAGGTCTATAAAATATACAACTAAATGATACTTAACGCAAAGCTTTAGGAGAAAAAGCAGGACACTTTCAAAGATAGCAAGGTTGAGAAGTAGCAGGTTCATTTCAGCTGTGTTGCCTGTGCAGACAGAGTACATTTTTATAATTTAACTAGGTAAGTCAGTTAAGAACAAATTCTTGTTTACAATGATGGCCTACAAAGATTGTTCAATCTAACTCCTAAATTGAGAACAACATTATTTTAGAACACCCACAATGTGACTGCCAATACCATGTCACTCTTAATCACTAAACGCCCACACACTCCAAAATCCTGAGCGACGCAGTGAGCTGATCAGGAACAAAGGAGGAGTTTAGAAAGGAAAACAAAACAATGAATAGTAATTGTAAAATAAAAAGACATGTTTTCTATTCTAGGTGAGAGAAAAGTAGGATTTATACATAACGATAATTGTTTTTCATAATTAATCAGATGTGTTTTGTATGCCAGACTGTGAGCGAAGCCACAGAATGTACACCAAATTATTATTTTTTGTCATTAATTTAAAATGTCCCTTAAAATTACCAATTGGATATGACAATAGGGGTAAAAAAAAAGGGGGGGGGGTATTTCTGTATTTATTTATTTTTTAAAAGCCCATTGAAAGACAAAACTGATTGTGATTGACAACGGAGGGTTTTGCACATAACACATCTAATTCTGCAACAACTGTTTAAGGTGCTCTAAGTTGTTTTAGAACATTCTATAATGTTGCTTAGTGACACCAGACTCGATCCTTCCATATCTATGAATTAGACCCACCCTGCCCCCTCTATGAATTAGACCCACCCTGCCCCCTCTATGAATTAGACCCACCCTGCCCCCTCTATGAATTAGACCCACCCTGCCCCCTCTATGAATTAGACCCACCCTGCCCCCTCTATGAATTAGACCCACCCTGCCCCCTCTATGAATTAGACCCACCCTGCCCCCTCTATGAGTTAGACCCACCCTGCCCACTCTATGAGTTAGACCCACCCTGCCCCCTCTATGAGTTAGACCCACCCTGCCCCCTCTATGACTTAGACCCACCCTGCCCCCTCTATGAATTAGACCCACCCTGCCCCCTCTATGAATTAGACCCACCCTGCCCCCTCTATGAATTAGACCCACCCTGACCCCCCTCTATGAATTAGACCCACCCTGAATTAGACCCCCCTCTATGAATTAGACCCACCCTGCCCCCTCTATGAATTAGACCCACCCTGCCCCCTCTATGAATTAGACCCACCCTGCCCCCTCTATGAATTAGACCCACCCTGCCCCCTCTATGAATTAGACCCACCCTGCCCCCTCTATGAATTAGACCCACCCTGCCCCCTCTATGAATTAGACCCACCCTGCCCCCTCTGACCCACCCTGCCCCCTCTATGAATTAGACCCACCCTGCCCACTCTATGAGTTAGACCCACCCTGCCTATGAGTTAGACCCACCCTCTATGAGTTAGACCCACCCTGCCCCCTCTATGAATTAGACCCACCCTGCCCCCTCTATGAATTAGACCCACCCTGCCCCCTCTATGAATTAGACCCACCCTGCCCCCTCTATGAATTAGACCCACCCTGCCCCTCTATGAATTAGACCCACCCTGCCCCCTCTATGAATTAGACCCACCCTGCCCCCTCTATGAATTAGACCCACCCTGCCCCCTCTATGAATTAGACCCACCCTGCCCCCTCTATGAATTAGACCCACCCTGCCCCCTCTATGAATTAGACCCACCCTGCCCCCTCTATGAATTAGACCCACCCTGCCCCCTCTATGAATTAGACCCACCCTGCCCCCTCTATGAATTAGACCCACCCTGCCCCTCTATGAGTTAGACCCACCCTGCCTGCCCCTCTATGAATTAGACCCACCCTGCCCCCTCTATGACCCTGCCCCTCTATTAGACCCACCCTGCTCCCTCTATGAATTAGACCCACCCTGCCCCCTCTATGAATTAGACCCACCCTGCCCCCTCTATGAATTAGACCCACCCTGCCTCCTCTATGAATTAGACCCACCCTGCCCCCTCTATGAATTAGACCCACCCTGCCCCCTCTATGAATTAGACCCACCCTGCCCCCTCTATGAATTAGACCCACCCTGCCCCCTCTATGAATTAGACCCACCCTGCCCCCTCTATGAATTAGACCCACCCTGCCCCTCTATGAATTAGACCCACCCTGCCCCCTCTATGAATTAGACCCACCCTGCCCCTCTATGAATTAGACCCACCCTGCCCCCTCTATGAATTAGACCCACCCTGCCCCCTCTATGAATTAGACCCACCCTGCCCCCTCTATGAATTAGACCCACCCTGCCCCCTCTATGAATTAGACCCACCCTGCCCCCTCTATGAATTAGACCCACCCTGCCCCCTCTATGATGAATTAGACCCACCCTGCTCCCTCTATGAATTAGACCCACCCTGCCCCCTCTATGAATTAGACCCACCCTGCCCCCTCTATGAATTAGACCCACCCTGCCCCCTCTATGAATTAGACCCACCCTGCCCCCTCTATGAATTAGACCCACCCTGCCCCCTATGAATTAGACCCACCCTCTATGAATTAGACCCACCCTGCCCCCTCTATGAATTAGACCCACCCTGCCCCCTCTATGAATTAGACCCACCCTGCCCCCTCTATGAATTAGACCCACCCTGCCCCTCTATGAATTAGACCCACCCTGCCCCCTCTATGAATTAGACCCACCCTGCCCCCTCTATGAATTAGACCCACCCTGAATTAGACCCACCCCCCCTCTATGAATTAGACCCACCCTGCCCCCTCTATGAATTAGACCCACCCTGCCCCCTCTATGAATTAGACCCACCCTGCCCCCTCTATGAATTAGACCCACCCTGCCCCCTCTATGAATTAGACCCACCCTGCCCCCTCTATGAATTAGACCCACCCTGCCCCCTCTATGAATTAGACCCACCCTGCCCCCTCTATGAATTAGACCCACCCTGCCCCCTCTATGAATTAGACCCACCCTGCCCCCTCTATGAATTAGACCCACCCTGCCCCCTCTATGAATTAGACCCACCCTGCCCCCTCTATGAATTAGACCCACCCTGCCCCCTCTATGAATTAGACCCACCCTGCCCCCTCTATGAATTAGACCCACCCTGCCCCCTCTATGAATTAGACCCACCCTGCCCCCTCTATGAATTAGACCCACCCTGCCCCCTCTATGAATTAGACCCACCCTGCCCCCTCTATCCCTCCGTCCTCCTTTTCTCTTTCCGTCTTCAGCTCCTTCATCAACACTTCACCACTCATTTTCATTTGTTATATTTGGCCGGTAAAGGAACATTTTTACATTTATTGGGAGCAAAATGTATTTAAATAGTTCCTAAAAAAGTTCAAAATCTAAGAGAATGTCAAACTATTACACACACACACACACACACACACACACACACACACACACACACGAATCTAAATCAAATCACATTTACTTATAAAGTCCTTTTAACATCATTATATGTAACAGAGTACTATACAGATCCCAGGCTGGACTATCTAACAACAGAGAACAGTGTTTGAGTGGGAGCTGTGTAGACAGCATTAGTTACACTGAGAGACTGGGTTAAACAACCTCATTTAACATTCTCTTGACCCAGATTTAGACTGTATAAAAGCACTGTCTGTCCAAGGGAATGACAGAGAGGGGGAAATAGCGAGTGGGGGAGAGAGAGAGACAGA
>NW_024609706.1:122500-125000 GCF_018296145.1 Oncorhynchus tshawytscha
AATACAAAGAATGTTCCGGTTCCCTCTCTTAGCCTACTTCTTCAAGACACCTTTCCTCAGAAGGATTTCACACACAGGTCTTCATTTGATCACTGTCTTGTTGCTGAGAATGTTCCTGCGCGGCAGGAAATGCAAACTTCTCGCGTATTTCGTGGTTTAAAAAAGGCCTCTGACATTTTAAAGTGGAAATTGCAAACTTTAGACTTGATTTGCCCCAGTGTAAAATGTATCAACCCCTACAAGAAATGTCCATTAATTATAATCCACATCTTAATGAACATTGCATGTTGCTGCAGGATGATTTTCCTGCTGTAGCAAACTAAATAAAATGAAGAATCTACATCTGTACATTTTTCACTGGTATATGAAACTGAACACAAAAGCCAAATATCACAATGCAGACAAGGAACAGAACATAATGGAGACCACCTCTGAAACAGATAACGGGAAGGAAAGTAGTGAAAAAGGTGCCAATCGAGCTCCTTGACACATTGGTGAGCCGAACCGACTGAAAGACACACAAATATAGATATTATTTTTTACAGCTGCAGAGGTGGAGAGTTCATGGGCACATCACAAATGGCACCCCATTCCCTATGTAGTGCTCTACACTTGACCAGGGTCCATAGGGCTAGTATGTAACGTAGTGTTCTACATACGTTTGGGACACCGCCATGAGCTCTCCCCTTTTACAACTTAAAGTTGAATATCTCTTTTTGAATGTAAGGTTTCTATAGGATACCGTTTTACTATTGTCAGTTACACTGGGAGATAGAAAATGTTTCAATTCATCAACAGTGCAAAGCTCGAAGAGAATGTTTTCTCTAGCTTGCTTATGGCTAAAGGTACAATGCTCAAAGAGAATGTTTTCTCTAGCTTGCTTATGGCTAAAGGTACAATGCTCAAAGAGAATGTTTTCTCTAGCTTGCTTATGGCTAAAGGTACAATGCTCAAAGAGAATGTTTTCTCTAGCTTGCTTATGGCTAAAGGTACAATGCTAAAAGAGAATGTTTTCTCTAGCTTGCTTATGGCTAAAGGTACAATGCTCAAAGAGAATGTTTTCTCTAGCTTGCTTATGGCTAAAGGTACAATGCTCAAAGAGAATGTTTTCTCTAGCTTGCTTATGGCTAAAGGTACAATGCTCAAAGAGAATGTTTTCTCTAGCTTGCTTATGGCTAAAGGTACAATGCTCAAAGAGAATGTTTTCTCTAGCTTGCTTATGGCTAAAGGTACAATGCTAGAAGAGAATGTTTTCTCTAGCTTGCTTATGGCTAAAGGTACAATGCTCAAAGAGAATGTTTTCTCTAGCTTGCTTATGGCTAAAGGTACAATGCTCAAAGAGAATGTTTTCTCTAGCTTGCTTATGGCTAAAGGTACAATGCTCAAAGAGAATGTTTTCTCTAGCTTGCTTATGGCTAAAGGTACAATGCTAGAAGAGAATGTTTTCTCTAGCTTGCTTATGGCTAAAGGTACAATGCTAGAAGAGAATGTTTTCTCTAGCTTGCTTATGGCTAAAGGTACAATGCTAGAAGAGAATGTTTTCTCTAGCTTGCTTATGGCTAAAGGTACAATGCTCAAAGAGAATGTTTTCTCTAGCTTGCTTATGGATAAAGGTACAATGCTAGAGGAGAATGTTTTCTCTAGCTTGCTTATGGCTAAAGGTACAATGCTCAAAGAGAATGTTTTCTCTAGCTTGCTTATGGATAAAGGTACAATGCTCAAAGAGAATGTTTTCTCTAGCTTGCTTATGGCTAAAGGTACAATGCTCAAAGAGAATGTTTTCTCTAGCTTGCTTATGGATAAAGGTACAATGTTAGGTGATAGAGCCACATTGTGGAACCTGTCAGAGACTTGTGACAAGACAAAGAAATGTGAAGCTTCACAGAAAAGAACAATATATATCATATGAAAGAGAGAGGGAGAGAGATATGGAGGGAGAGAGATATGGAGGGAGAGAGATATGGAGGGAGAGAGATATGGAGGGAGAGAGATATGGAGGGAGAGAGATATGGAGGGAGAGAGATGTTGGAGGGAGGGAGATATGGAGGGAGAGAGATATGGAGGGAGAAGATATGGAGGGAGGGAGATATGGAGGGAGGGAGAATGGAGGAGAGATGATATGGAGGGAGGGAGATATGGAGGGAGAGAGATATGGAGGGAGAGAGATATGGAGGAGAGAGATATGGAGGGAGAGAGATATGGAGGGAGGGAGAGAGATATGGAGGGAGGGAGATGGATATGGAGGGATGCTAGAGAGAGATATGGAGGGAGGGAGAGAGATATGGAGGGAGGGAGAGAGATATGGAGGGAGGGAGAGAGATATGGAGGGAGAGAGATATGGAGGGAGAGAGAGAGATATGGAGGGAGAGAGATATGGAGGGAGAGAGATATGGAGGAGAGAGAGATATGGAGGGAAAGAGAATGATATGGAGGGAGAGAGATATGGAGGGAGAGAGATATGGAGGGAGAGAGAGATATGGAGGGAGAGAGATATGGAGGG
>NW_024609706.1:132500-137500 GCF_018296145.1 Oncorhynchus tshawytscha
AGATGAGAAGGAGTAGAAGGAGTAGAAGGAGTAGGCCACAACGGGCAACCTACAGGTAGACGGTAGTTCTATCTGAATGGGGCTGGGGAGAAAGTGCAGCCTGTGGCCTCAATTATCTAGCTTCTCTAGGCCAGTCGTTCCTAACCTTTTACGGTTACTGTACCACCAACTGAATGTTGCTCTGCCCGGACTACCTCTCATGTACCTTTCACCAGTCTACCTGTGGTCTCATCAGTCTTCTCAAGCTCCCCCTGTGGACAGGCCAGGTACCCCCAGGGGTCCTAGTGCCCCCGGATGGGAACCACTGGTCTAGGCTACTCCAGTCAAGACAGGCTGTTATATGGGATGCTAAACAACATCGTTGCTGCTACAAGCTAGCAAGACTTACTTGTAGCCGTGTTGCCTTGGCTACCGTTACCTTGTCGTTCTGCCTCTCTTTCCCCCCCTCTGTCTGCTCAGATTGTTCCCATCCCACACACACTGACCTCTCCAAAGCTGCAATAGAGCGCCTGTCTCTCTCCCCCCCTCTGTCTGCTCAGATTGTTCCCATCCACACCCCCTCTGTCTGCTCAGATTGTTCCCATCCCACACACACTGACCCCCAAAGCTGCAATAGAGCGCCTGTCTCTCTCTCCCCCTCTGTCTGCTCAGATTGTTCCCATCCCACACACACTGACCCCCCAAAGCTGCAATAGAGCGCCTGTCTCTCTCCCCCCTGTCCCAAAGCTGCAACAGAGACCGCCTGTGCTCTGTCTCTCCCCCTCTGTCTGCTCAGATTGTTCCCATCCCACACACACTGACCCCCCAAAGCTGCAATCCCATCCCACACACACTGACCTCTCCAAAGCTGCGCCTGCTCTCTCCCCCTCTGTCTGCTCAGATTGTTCCCATCCCACACACACTGACCTCTCCAAAGCTGCAATAGAGCGCCTGTCTCTCCCCCTCTGTCTGCTCAGATTGTTCCCATCCCACACACACTGACCTCTCCAAAGCTGCAATAGAGCGCCTGTCTCTCTCCCCCTCTGTCTGCTCAGATTGTTCCCATCCCACACACACTGACCTCTCCAAAGCTGCAATAGAGCGCCTGTCTCTCTCCCCCTCTGTCTGCTCAGATTGTTCCCATCCCACACACACTGACCTCTCCAAAGCTGCAATAGAGCACCTGTCTCTCTCCTCACAAAGCAGAGCTCAGGTTTAAAACAACAACAGAAAACCAGGCTCATGTTTTGTGTTTAAACATAATGTATTTTGACCATCCGTATACTATTGTAATAGTGATGATGATGAAATAACCCCCATTCCTCACACACAAACAATACTCTTGTTGCCAGAACCAGGCGGAGCAGAGCGGCTGCTTTATAAAACAGACATTCCTCCAAAACATTGGAGGGTATTAAGGTGTAGGAAAAAAATCCCCAAATTCCTGTGAAATCCCTGTTTGAAATAAGAGAGGTGAAAGGCCACGCAGCTTTAAGGAAAACCCTGTGATGAGCACATCATCTGAACCCATTTTGGAGCAGCTAGCTGAGTGTGTTTAATAAGGGGGCCAAGGCACGTGCCACACAAACACAGCAGTATAAACAGATGAAAACGTATGGATACTTTTGACTATGACACTCTGAAAACAACACACACACACACACACGGTGTGTGTGCCCTGGCAGAGGTTACACAAGACGTAATCTCTATTTCACTTTCATAAATCAGAGGCTGTTATAGTCTTCCGCTTGGTAATGTGGAGAGAGAGAGAGAGAGAGAGACAGAGAGACAGAGAGACAGAGAGAGAGAGAGAGAGAGACCGTGGGGAGAGAGAGAGAGAGAGAGAGAGAGAGAGAGAGACCATGGGGAGGAGAGAGAGAGAGAGAGAGAGACAGTGGGGGAGAGAGAGAGAGAGACAGTGGGGAGAGAGAGAGAGAGAGAGAGAGAAAGAGAGAGACCGTGGGGGAGGGAGAGAGAGAGAGACTGAGAGAGAGACCGTGGGGGGGAGAGAGAGAGAGAGAGAGACCGAGAGAGAGACCGTGGGGGAGAGACAGAGAGAGAGACCGTGGGGGGGAGAGAGAGAGAGAGAGAGAGAGAGAGACAGTGGGGGAGAGAGAGAGAGAGACAGTGGGGGGGAGAGAGAGAGAGAGAGAGAGAAAGAGAGAGACCGTGGGGGGGGGAGAGAGAGCGAGACCGAGAGAGAGACCGTGGGGGGGGAGAGAGAGAGACAGTGGGGGAGAGAGAGAGAGAGAGAGAGAGAGAGACCGTGGGGGGGAGAGAGAGAGAGAGAGACAGTGGGGGGGGGAGAGAGAGAGAGCGAGAGAGAGAGAGAGAAAGAGAGAGACCGTGGGGGGGAGAGAGAGACCGAGAGAGAGACCGTGGGGGGAGGGAGAGAGACCGTGGGGGAGGGAGAGAGAGAGAGACCGAGAGAGAGAGACCGTGGGGGATAGAGAGAGAGACCGTGGGGGAGAGAGAGAGAGAGAGACCGTGGGGGGAGAGAGAGAGACCGTGGGGGGAGAGAGAGAGAGAGAGAGAGACCGTGGGGGGGGAGAGAGAGACCGTGGGGGAGAGAGAGAGACCGTGGGGGGAGAGAGAGACCGTGGGGGAGAGAGAGAGACCGTGGGGGGAGAGAGAGAGACCGTGGGGGGGAGAGAGAGAGACCGTGGGGGGAGAGAGAGAGACCGTGGGGGGAGAGAGAGAGAGACCGTGGGGGGAGAGAGAGAGAGACCGTGGGGGAGAGAGAGAGAGACCGTGGGGGAGAGAGAGAGACCGTGGGGGGGAGAGAGAGAGAGACCGTGGGGGGAGAGAGAGAGAGACCGTGGGGGAGAGAGAGAGACCGTGGGGGAGAGAGAGAGAGACCGTGGGGGGAGAGAGAGAGACCGTGGGGGGGAGAGAGAGACAGAGAGAAAGAGAGAGACCGTGGGGGGAGAGAGAGACCGAGAGAGAGACCGTGGGGGAGAAAGAGAGAGACCGTGGGGGGAGAGAGAGAGAGAGAGAGAGAGACCGTGGGGGGAGAGAGAGACCATGGGGGGAGAGAGAGAGAGAGAGACAGTGGGGGGGGGGAGAGAGAGAGAGAGAGACCGGGGGGGGAGAGGGAGAGAGAGAGACAGTGGAGGGAGAGAGAGAGACTGTAGAAGGAACCCTCTAACGGTAACATCTAATATAGACTCTTCACACTGATCCAGTGCAGCAGATGGTTTTGTGAATGTCATAATATTAGCTGTGATAGGCAGAAATACCTTGATATCTGTCTGGAGATACAACAGTAGGACTATGGGGGGTCTCAGTGGGTTGGAGCGTGGTGCTGGAAACAACAAGGTCGTGAGTTTGTGGACAGCTAGTTGGCTGTCAGAGTGAGACACAGCCAGGGTGAGACACGGTCAAGCAGCAACAGTGGGTGAGAAGAGAGGGGAGCACAGTAAGGAGAACTTTGTGGGTGCTGTTGGGGGGGCTATAAGGTCTGTAATCGTCCTTCATTCAAAATATCAGGACCTATATACAGTAACACATACAGTAACAATTTAACTGAACCATTCCCTAACACCACATCCATCCTAATTTAACTGAACCATTCCCTAAAAACACATCCATCCTAATTTAACTGAACCATTCCCTAAAAACCCATCCAGCATAATTTAACTGAATCATTGCTACAGTCAAAAGGTGAGTGTGTGTTCGAGAGGTGACAAGCAGATTGACATGGTTAACAGCTACCTTTGACCCATAGCAAAATATTAAACTGCTTCACCTTACACCTGTTTCTTCATACATACACACACACACACACACACACACACTTCCTGTTCTGGCAAACAATATTTGGCGTAATAACACAGTGGTATTACTACAAATTGTAACTGTATTAGAAAGAATACAATCTGGTCAGACACACCAGTCAGAATCTAACACTGGTCAGACACACCAGACAGAATCTAACACTGGTCAGACACACCAGACAGAATCTAACACTGGTCAGACACACCAGACAGAATCTAACACTGGTCAGAATCTAACACTGGTCAGACAGACAGAATCTAACACTGGTCAGAATCTAACACTGGTCAGACACACCAGTCAGAATCTAACACTGGTCAGACACACCAGTCAGAATCTAACACTGGTCAGACACACCAGACAGAATCTAACACTGGTCAGACACACCAGACAGAATCTAACACTGGTCAGACATACCAGACAGAATCTAACACTGGTCAGAATCTAACACTGGTCAGACACACCAGTCAGAATTTAACACTGGTCAGACACACCAGACAGAATCTAACACTGGTCAGACACACCAGACAGAATCTAACACTGGTCAGAATCTAACACTGGTCAGACACACCAGTCAGAATCTAACACTGGTCAGAATCTAACACTGGTCAGACACACCAGTCAGAATCTAACACTGGTCAGAATCTAACACTGGTCAGACACACCAGCCAGAATCTAACACTGGTCAGACACACCAGCCAGAATCTAACACTGGTCAGAATCTAACACTGGTCAGACACACCAGCCAGAATCTAACACTGGTCAGAATCTAACACTGGTCAGACACACCAGTCAGAATTTAACACTGGTCAGACACACCAGACAGAATCTAACACTGGTCAGACACACCAGACAGAATCTAACACTGGTCAGAATCTAACACTGGTCAGACACACCAGAATCTAACACTGGTCAGAATCTAACACTGGTCAGACACACCAGCCAGAATCTAACACTGGTCAGACACACCAGCCAGAATCTAACACTGGTCAGACACACCAGCCAGAATCTAACACTGGTCAGACACACCAGCCAGAATCTAACACACCAATCAGAATCTAACACTGGTCAGACACACCAATCAGAATCTAACACACCAATCAGAATCTAACACTGGTCAGACACACCAATCAGAATCTAACACACCAATCAGAATCTAACACTGGTCAGACACACCAGCCAGAATCTAACACTGGTCAGACACACCAGTCAGAATCTAACACTGGTCAGACACACCAGAGAGAATC
>NW_024609706.1:142500-215000 GCF_018296145.1 Oncorhynchus tshawytscha
TTCTGCAGACCTATATCTATCCTAACCTGCCTTTCTAAAGTCTTCGAAACCAAGTTAACACACAGACCATTTCGAATCCCACCGTACCTTCTCCGAGCTGGTCATGGGTGCACCTCAGCCACACTCAAGGTCCTAAACGATATCATAATCGATAAGAGACAATACTGTGCAGCTGTATTCATAGACCTGGCCAAGGCTTTCGACTCTGTCAATCACCACATTCTTATTGGCAGACTCAACAGCCTTGGTTTCTCAAATGACTGCCTCACCTGGTTCACCAACTACTTCTCAGACAGAGTTAAGTGTGTTATATCGGAGGGCCTGTTGTCCGGACCTCTGGCAATCTCTACGGGGGTGCCACAGGGTTAAATTCTTGGGCCAACTCTTTTCTCTGAATACATCAGTGATGTCACTCTTGCTGCTGGTGATTCTCTGATCCACCTCTACGCAGACGACACCATTCTGTATACTTCTGGCCCTTCTTTGGACACTGTGTTAACAACCCTCCAGACGAGCTTCAATGCCATACAACTCTCCTTCCATGGCCTCCACCTGCTCTTAAATGCAAGTAAAACTAAATGCATGCTCTTCAACCGATCACTGTCTGCACCTGCCTGCCCATCCAGCATCACTACTCTGGACGGTCCTGACTTAGAATA
Organism: Oncorhynchus tshawytscha; assembly: GCF_018296145.1. Classification (NCBI taxonomy): domain Eukaryota; kingdom Metazoa; phylum Chordata; class Actinopteri; order Salmoniformes; family Salmonidae; genus Oncorhynchus; species Oncorhynchus tshawytscha. Next base: position 143,160 of record NW_024609706.1, read on the forward strand.
TGTGGACAACTACAAATACCTAGGTGTCTGGTTAGACTGTAAACTCTCCTTTCAGACTCATATTAAACATTTCCAATCCAAAATTAAATCTAGAATCGGCTTCCTATTTCGCAAACAAAGCATCCTTCACTCATGCTGCCAAACATACCCTTGTAAAACTGACCATCCTACCGATCCTTGACTTCGGCGATTTCATTTACAAAATAGCCTCCACACTCTGCTCAGCAAATTGGATGCAGTCTATCACAGTGCCATCCGTTTTGTCACCAAAGCCCCACATACTACCCACCAATGCAACCTGTATGCTCTCGTTGGCGGGCCCTCACTTCATACTCGTCGCCAAACCCACTGGCTCCAGGTCATCAATAAGTCTCTGTTAGGTAAAGCCCAGTCTTATCTCAGTTCACTGGTCACCATAGCAGCACCCACCCGCAGCACACGCTCCAGCAGGTATATTTCATTGGTCACCCCCAAAGCCAATTACTCCTTTGGCCACCTTTCCTTCCAGTTCTCAGCTGCCAATGACTGGAACGAACTGCAAAAATCACTGAAGCTGGAGTCATAGATCTCCCTCACTAACTTTAAGCACCAGCTGTCAGAGCAGCTCACAGATCACTGCACCTGTACATAGCCCATCTGTAAATAGCCCATCGAACTACCTCATCCCTATACCGTTATTTATTTAGCTCCTTTGCACCCCAGTATTTCTACTTGCACACTCATCTTCTCCACATATATCACTCCAGTGTTTAATTGCTATATTGTAATTATTTCACCACTATGGCCAATTTATTGCCTTACCTCCCTTATCCTACCTCATTTGCACACACAGTATGTAGACTTTTTTACATTTCTTCTATTGTGTTATTGGCTGTATGTTTGTTTATTCCATGTGTAACTCTGTGTTATTGTTTGTGTCGCACTGCTTTGCTTTATCTTGGCCAGGTCGCAGTTGTAAATGAGAACTTGTTCTCAACTGGCCTAAATGGTTAAATAAAGGTGAAATAAAGTAAATACAAATTGTATCCATAAACTGCCTCTTTATCTCCACCCCCTCTGTTTCAGTCCCCCTCTCTCTGTCTCCCTTTCACTCCCCCCTGCCTCTCGCCCTCTCTCTGGCTCTCCATCTTCTCTCACTGTACATTTGGAGTGAACAGCAGAACTCTCTCTGCCAGACTACATTACCCATCATGCTTCAGTGGGCAATAAGCCCTGGCTGGTGTTATGCCATGCCTAGTGGGCACAGCATCCTTAAACAAACACACTCACATTAACCCCCAATCTCTGATCGCTCATACACAACACCCTACTGGCCCGGTAGCAGGGGGGAGAGAGAGAGAGAGAGAGAGAACCAGCCCGGTAGCAGGGAGAGGGAGGTGGAAAGAGAGAGAGAACCGGCCCGGTAGCAGGGAGATGGAAAGAGAGAGAGAGAACCGGCCCAGTAGCAGGGAGAGGGAGAGAGGGAGGTAGAGAGAGAGGGAGAGAGAGAACCGGCTCAGTAGCAGGGAGAGGGAGAGAGGACGAGAGGGAGAGAGGGCGAGAGGGAGAGTGTGTTTCTGGCAGCGTGTTCAGCTTCCAACAAACTCTCCAATAAAGGCCAGATCCAGACCTGTGTTGGTGTTAATAAGTCCAAATAAATTAATAAATATCCAAATAATCAATATTAAAAACTTCCCTTGTCCAGCCAGAGTGAATACATGAAGAACATGTTTCTATCAGCTGACCGTGAAGAACATGTTTCTATCAGCTGACCATGAAGAACATGTTTCTATCAGCTGACCATGAAGAACATGTTTCTATCAGCTGACCGTGAAGAACATGTTTCTATCAGCTGACCGTGAAGAACATGTTTCTATCAGCTGACCATGAAGAACATCATCTGGTCCCTTCAGCTCTGAATAGATGTTGAACTCACATAGAATCACACTAATACACTTTACAAAGACCTAGTCGTGTCTTAGAAGGAAAATAAAAGTATTTGGGAGCTCTTTATGTTCAGACGGGGTTTATGGACTGAAACACGTCCTTGAGTATATCGCTTTGAAACGCATCAAAAGCAGTAAAACTCCTGAGTGCTCTCTGTCTTCACTCAGACATACGTTCACTTATCTTACAGCACACTTAAGGTGTAGTCATGGGCTAATTAACACACAGGAGCCTAGTCTTTGGCTTGGTCTTTGCTTGCTGAATGGCCAAGTCTTCATGACCTTGAGCACACGGCTATGAAAGCCATCAAAAGACCCATCAACACTGCCTATCTCTTGTCGAGCAGAGAAGAGATGGCGTCTTCACTCAAATCGCTCATTCAAATCAGCTTCATTGAACACGACAATGCCCATAGGCTGAAGATGAGCAGTGTCCTGTGTCCTGTAGCAGTCGTCCCACAGATAATAATGACCATATCAAACAAAGAAAGACAGCGGTCCTCTGTGTATTCTAATCCCATCATATAGACCTATTAGATCGGTGTAGTAAGGGAGATGAATCATACGCTCGCATGGACCAGGTGTTAGACACACACACGGTACACACTCACACAACCAGCCTTGGTCACTAGAAACTAGAGGACGACCGATTAGTCGGCATGGCCGATTAATTAGGGCCGATTTCAAGTTTTCATAACAAATCGGTAATCGGCATTTTTGGACACCGATTATGGCCGATTACATTGCATTCCACGAGGAAACTGTGTGGCAGGCTGACTACCTGTTACGCGAGTGCAGCAAGGAGCCAAGGTAAGTTGCTAGCTAGCATTAAACTTATCTTATAAAAAACAATCAATCTTAACATAATTACTAGTTAACTACACATGGTTGATGATATTACCAGGTTAACTAGCGTGTCCTGCGTTGCATATAATCAATGTGGTGCCTGTTAATTTATCATCGAATCCCTACTTCGCCAAACGGGGGATGATTTAACAAAAGCACAATCGTTGCATGAATGTACATAAACATCAATGCCTTTCTTAAAATCAATACACAGAAGTATATATTTTTAAACCTGCATATTTAGTTCAAATAAATTCATGTTAGCAGGCAATATTAACTAAGAGAATTGTGTCACTTCTCTTGGGTTTATTGCACGCAGAGTCAGGGTATATGCAACAGTTTGGGACGCCTGGCTCGTTACGAACTAATTTGCCAGAATTTTACATAATTATGACATAACATTGAAGGTTGTGCAATGTAACAGCAATATTTAGACTTATGGTTGCCACCCACCCATTCGGTAAAATACGGAACGGTTCCCTTATTTCACTGAAAGAATAAACGTTCTGTTTTCGAAATGATAGTTTCCAGATTTGACCATATAATGACCAAATGCTTGTATTTCTGTGTTTATTATATTATAATTAAGTCTATGATTTGATATTTGATAGAGCAGTCTGACTGAGCGGTGGTAGGCAGCAGCAGGCTCGTAAGCATTCATTCAAACTTTACTGCATTTGCCAGCAGCTGTTAGCAATGTTTGAACCACAGCGCTGTTTATGACTTCAAGCCTATCAACTCCTGAGATTAGGCTGGCAATACTAAAGTGCCTATTAGAACATCCAATAGTCAAAGGTATATGACATACAAATGGTATAGAGAGAAATAGTCATCGTGTCATAATTCCTATAATAACTACAACCTAAAACTTCTTAACTGGGAATATTGAAGAACTGGGAATATTGAACCACCAGCTTTCATATGTTCTGAGCAAGGAACCTAAACGTTAGCTTTTTTACTTTTCACTTATTGCACTTTTATTTTCTGTGGTTTTGCATTATTTAAACCAAATTGTGCATGTTTCATTATTTACTTTGAGACTAAATAGATTCTATTTATGTATTATATTAAGTGAAAATAAAAGTGTTCCAATCAGTTTGTTGTAATTGTCATTATTACAAGTATATACAGTGGGGAGAACAAGTATTTGATAACCTGCAAAATCGGCAGTGTTTCCTACTTACAAAGCATATAGAGGTCTGTCATTTTTATCATAGGTACACTTCAACTGTGAGAGACGGAATCTAAAACAAAAATCCAGAAAATCACATTCTATTTATTTTTAAGTAATTAATTAGCATTTTATTGCATGACATAAGAATTTGATACATGAGAAAAGCAGAACTTAATATTTGGTACAGAAACCTTTGTTTGCAATTACAGAGATCATACATTTCCTGTAGTTTTTGACCAGGTTTGCACACACACTGCAGCAGGGATTTTGGCCCACTCCTCCATACAGACCTTCTCCAGATCCTTCAGGTTTCAGGACTGTCGCTGGGAAATCCGGACTTTCAGCTCCCTCCAAATATTTTCCATTGGGTTCAGGTCTGGAGACTGGCTAGGCCACTCCAGGACCTTGAGATGCTTCTTACGGAGCCACTCCTTCGTTGCCCTGGCTGTGTGTTTCAGGTCCTTGTCATGCTGGAAGACCCAGCCACGACCCATCTTCAATGCTCTTACTGGGAGAAGGAGGTTGTTGGCCAAGATCTCGCGATACATGGCCCCACCCATCCTCCCCTCAATACGGTGCAGTCGTCCTGTCCCATTTGCAGAAAAGCATCCCCAAAGAATGAGGTTTCCACCTCCATGCTTCACGGTTGGGATGGTGTTCTTGGGGTTGTACTCATCCTTCTTCTTCCTCCAAACATGGCGAGTGGAGTTTAGATCAAAAAGCTCTATTTTTGTCTCATCAGACCACATGACCTTCTCCCATTCCTCCTCTGGATCATCCAGATGATCATTGGGAAACTTCAGACAGGCCTGGACATGCGCTGGCTTGAGCAGGGGGACCTTGCGTGCGCTGCAGGATTTTAATCCATGATGGCGTAGTGTATTACTAATGGTTTTCTTTGAGACTGTGGTCCCAGCTCTCTTTAGGTCATTGACCAGGTCCTGCAGTGTAGTTCTGGGCTGATCCCTCACCTTCCTCATGATCATTGAAGCCCCACGATGTGAGATCTTGCATGGAGCCCCAGACCGAGGGTGATTGACTGTCATCTTGAACTTCTTCCATTTTCTAATAATTGCGCCAACAGTTGTTGCCTTCTCACCAAGCTGCTTGCCTATTGTCCTGTAGCCCATCCCATTCTTGTGCAGGTCTACAATTTTATCCCTGATGTCCTTACACAGCCCACTGGTCTTGGCCATTGTGGTGAGGTTGGAGTCTGTTTGATTGAGTGTGTGTACAGGTGTCTTTTATACAGGTAACGAGTTCAAACAGGTGCAGTTAATTCAGGTAATGAGTGGAGAACAGGAGGGCTTCTTAAAGAAAAACTAACAGGTCTGTGAGAGCTGGAATTCTTACTGGTTGGTAGGTGATCAAATACTTATGTCATGCAATAAAATGCTAATTAATTACTTTAAAATCATACAATGTGATTTTCTGGATTTTTGTTTTAGATTCCGTCTCTCACAGTTGAAGTGTACCTATGATAAAAAAATTACAGACCTCTTCATGCTTTGTAAGTAGGAAAACCTGCAAAATCGGCAGTGTATCAAATACTTGTTCTGCCCACTGTATATATATAGTATATATATAAATAAAACGGCTGATTAATCGGTATCGGCTTATTTTGGTCCTCCAATAATCGGTATCGGTGTTGAAAAATCATAATCAGTCGACCTCTACTAGAAACAGCCGTTGATTTTGGACATTTGAAAAAGACGCGCACACACGCACACACACACACACACACTTTAAGATCTAGTCATGGTTTTGTATCTGGGGTTTAGATCCCCTACTGTGTGGTGCTGTAATGTGCTGTTTTGGTCTGAGAATCATACAGGGGTTTCTAAAATGAAAGGCGGGGAGCGGTAGGGGGAACAGCACGCTCCAATAAACTACAGATTTATGCATCCCTTGGTAGCACTTTTTGAGGTTTACAATATTGATCCAATACACAGCTAGACACACACACACATGCATTCCTTCAAATACACAAACGCAAAAGCATTCCTTCAAACTCACAGTCAAATATTAATTCCACAACTAAACACACACCAAACCAAAACCATCCCCTGTCTTCTACGCTGCTAGTCAAACACACCAAACCAAAACCATTCCCTGTCTTCTACGCTGCTAGTCAAACACACCAAACCAAAACCATTCCCTGTCTTCTACGCTGCTAGTCAAACACACCAAACCAAAACCATTCCCTCTCTTCTACGCTGCTAGTCAAACACACCAAACCAAAACCATTCCCTGTCTTCTACGCTGCTAGTCAAACACACCAAACCAAAACCATCCCTCTCTTCTACGCTGCTAGTCAAACACACCAAACCAAAACCATCCCCTGTCTTCTACGCTGCTAGTCAAACACACCAAACCAAAACCATCTCTCTGCTAGTCAAACACACCTCTCTCTAGTCAAACACACCAAATCAAAACGCTGCTAGTCAAACACACCAAACCAAAACCATCCCCTGTCTTCTACGCTGCTAGTCAAACACACCAAACCAAAACCAAAACCATCCCTCTCTTCTACGCGCTAGTCAAACACACCAAACCAAAACCATTCCCTCTCTTCTACGCTGCTAGTCAAACCAAAACCATTCTCTCTCTTCTACGCTGCTAGTCAAACACACCAAACCAAAACCATTCCCTGTCTTCTACGCTGCTAGTCAAACACACCAAACCAAAACCATTCCCTCTCTTCTACGCTGCTAGTCAAACACACCAAACCAAAAACTGCTAGTCAAACACACCAAACCAAAACCATTCCCTGTCTTCTACGCTGCTAGTCAAACACACCAAACCAAAACCATTACCCTAGTCTTCTACGTCTTCTACGCTGCTAGTCAAACACACCAAACCAAAACCATTCCCTCCCCTCTAGTCTCTGCTAGTCAAACACACCAAACCAAAACCATTCCCTCTCTTCTACGCTGCTAGTCAAACACACCAAACCAAAACCATTCCCTCTCTTCTACGCTGCTAGTCAAACACACCAAACCAAAACCATTCCCTGTCTTCTACGCTGCTAGTCAAACACACCAAACCAAAACCATTCCCTCTCTTCTACGCTGCTAGTCAAACACACCAAACCAAAACCATTCCCTCTTCTTAGTCAAACACACCAAACCAAAACCATTCCCTGTCTTCTACGCTGCTAGTCAAACACACCAAACCAAAACCATTCCCCTCTCTTCTACGCTGCTAGTCAAACACACCAAACCAAAACCATCCCTGTCTTCTACGCTGCTCTCAAACACACCAAACCAAAACCATTCCCTGTCTTCTACGCTGCTAGTCAAACACACCAAACCAAAACCATTCCCTGTCTTCTACGCTGCTAGTCAAACACACCAAACCAAAACCATTCCCTGTCTTCTACGCTGCTAGTCAAACACACCAAACCAAAACCATTCCTGTCTTCTACGCTGCTAGTCAAACACACCAAACCAAAACCTTCTTCTACGCTGCTAGTCAAACACACCAAACCAAAACCATTTCTTCTACGCTGCTAGTCAAACACACCAAACCAAAACCATTCTTCTACGCTGCTAGTCAAACACACCAAACCAAAACCATTCTCTTCTCATTCTACGCTGCTAGTCAAACACACCAAACCAAAACCATTCCCTGTCTTCTACGCTGCTAGTCAAAACAAACCAAAACTAGTCAAAACACCAAAAAACCATTCCTCTCTTCTACGCTGCTAGTCAAACACACCAAACCAAAACCATTCCCTCTCTTCTACGCTGCTAGTCAAACACACCAAACCAAAACCATTCTCTCTCTTCTACGCTGCTAGTCAAACACACCAAACCAAAACCATTCCCTCTCTTCTACGCTGCTAGTCAAACACACCAAACCAAAACCATTCCCTCTCTTCTACGCTGCTAGTCAAACACACCAAACCAAAACCATTCCCCTCTTCTACGCTGCTAGTCAAACACACCAAACCAAAACCATCCCCTCTTCTACGCTGCTAGTTTCCCTGTCTTCTACGCTGCTAGTCAAACACACCAAACCAAAACCATTCCCTCTCTTCTACGCTGCTAGTCAAACACACCAAACCAAAACCATTCCCTCTCTTCTACGCTGCTAGTCAAACACACCAAACCAAAACCATTCCCTGTCTTCTACGCTGCTAGTCAAACACACCAAACCAAAACCATTCCCTGTCTTCTACGCTGCTAGTCAAACACACCAAACCAAAACCATTCCCTGTCTTCTACGCTGCTAGTCAAACACACCAAACCAAAACCATTCCCTGTCTTCTACGCTGCTAGTCAAACACACCAAACCAAAACCAACGCTGCTAGTCAAACACACCAAACCAAAACCATTCCCTCTCTTCTACGCTGCTAGTCAAACACACCAAACCAAAACCATTCCCTCTCTTCTACGCTGCTAGTCAAACACACCAAACCAAAACCACGCTGCTAGTCAAACACACCAAACCAAAACCATCCTCTCTTCTACGCTGCTCTACGCTGCTAGTCAAACACACCAAACCAAAACCATTCCCTCTCTTCTACGCTGCTAGTCAAACACACCAAACCAAAACCATCTACGCTGCTAGTCAAACACACCAAACCAAAACCATTCCCTCTCTTCTACGCTGCTAGTCAAACACACCAAACCAAAACCATTCCCTCTCTTCTACGCTGCTAGTCAAACACACCAAACCAAAACCATTCCCTCTCTTCTACGCTGCTAGTCAAACACACCAAACCAAAACCATTCCCTCTCTTCTACGCTGCTAGTCAAACACACCAAACCAAAACCATCCCCTCTCTTCTACGCTGCTAGTCAAACACAAACCAAAACCAAAGTCAAACACACCAAACCAAAACCATTCCCTCTCTTCTACGCTGCTAGTCAAACACACCAAACCAAAACCATTCCCTCTCTTCTACGCTGCAAAGTCAAACACACTAGTCAAACCACCAAACCATTCCCTCTCTTCTACGCTGCTAGTCAAACACACCAAACCAAAACTCTTCTACGCTGCTAGTCAAACACACCAAACCAAAACCATTCCCTCTCTTCTACGCTGCTAGTCAAACACACCAAACCAAAACCATTCCCTCTCTTCTACGCTGCTAGTCAAACACACCAAACCAAAACCATTACGCTGCTAGTCAAACACACCAAACCAAAAAATGTCAAACACACCAAACCAAAACCATCCCCTCTTCTACGCTGCTAGTCAAACACACCAAACCAAAACCATTCCCTCTCTTCTACGCTGCTAGTCAAACACACCAAACCAAAACCATTCCCCTCTTCTACGCTGCTGTCAAAGTCAAAACCATTACGCTGCTAGTCAAACACACCAAACCAAAACCATTCCCTGCGGATGCATCAATCCTCACAGCGTCTCCATTCCCTGCTCTTCTACGCTGCTAGTTCAAAAATTCCCTCTCTTCACGCTTTCAAACACACCAAACCAAAACCAGTCTTCTACGCTGCTAGTTAAACCAAACGCTGCTAGTCAAACACACCAAACCAAAACCATGCTGCTAGTCAAACACACCAAACCAAAACCATTCCTCTCTTCTACGCCTAGTCAAACACACCAAACCAAAACCATTCTCTCTTTACGCTGCTAGTCAAACACACCAAACCAAAACCACTGTTTAATACGCTGCTAGTCAAACACACCAAACCAAAACCATCCCCTTCTTCTACGCTGCTAGTCAAACACACCAAACCAAAACCATCCCCTGTCTTCTACGCTGCTAGTCAAACACACCAAACCAAAACCATTCTCTCTTCTACGCTGCTAGTCAAACACACCAAACCAAAACCATTCTCTCTTCTACGCTGCTAGTCAAACACACCAAACCAAAACCATTCCCTGGCTGCTAGTCAAACACACCAAACCAAAACCATTCCCTGTCTTCTACGCTGCTAGTCAAACACACCAAACCAAAACCACCAAACCAAAACCATTCCCTGTCTTCTACGCTGCTAGACCAAAAGATTCTACGCTGCTAGTCAAACACAAACACAAACCAAAACCATTTGATCTGAAACCATTCTCTCTCTTCTACACTGCTAGACGCTGCTAGTCAAACACACCAAACCAAAACCATCCCCTCTTCTACGCTGCTAGTCAAACACACCAAACCAAAACCATTCCCTGTCTTCACGCTGCTAGTCAAACACACCAAACCAAAACCATCCTCTCTCTTCTACGCTGCTAGTCAAACACACCAAACCAAAACCATTCCCTGTCTTCTACGCTGCTAGTCAAACACACCAAACCAAAACCATTCCCTGTCTTCTACGCTGCTAGTCAAACACACCAAACCAAAACCATTCCCTGTCTTCTACGCTGCTAGTCAAACACACACAAACTACATTTTTGCTCAAATGTCACCTTTCACACAAAACAACAAATGACTGAACAACTTTGTGGGATTTGAATATGATTTCTAACTGTGTCAAAGTCAACATTATTTGTCACAAAAAAAGGAGTTGCGTGTGCGGATGCATCAATCCTCACAACGTCTCTGTGTGTGTGTTCAAATTCACTTTAACAGTACATTAAGAAAGCACAGACCAGCATGGGCCCATATCCTGATCTCTTTTAACCTGCCCAACCAGACTGTTTAATGGCTGGTTCTTATGTAAGGCTGTTATCTTGACCCACAGCACACAGAGAAAAGGGTTATATAAATGTAGGGTTAAGTTGAGTACAGTGTAGCTTAGATTTAGAGATTTAAAGGACTTTGATCTGAAACAGGGAGGAGAGGAAGACTGCCATTTTTAACCCAAAGTTCAAATACATTGATGACATCATATTTGTCAAACCCTTTAGTACTGCTTTACTGAGCTGAGTTAACGCACCTTTACAGCAGCACCTTAACAGCAGCACCTTAACAGCAGCACCTTAACAGCAGCACCTTAACAGCAGCACCTTAACAGCAGCACCTTAACAGCAGCACAGCATCTCCAAATACAACTTTGGAAAATATCTTCCTAAATAATGTCTAGAGTTTTTTTTTAAGTGAGTAAAATTGAGATTTAAAATGTAATTTGCTCTTGTTTTAGGTAGTGTGTGTGTGTGTGTGTGTGTGTACAGCACAGATGGGCGAAGAGGCTCAGTGTCTCTGCAGAAAGGACAGGGGATTACTAGTCAGTGCAGTCAAAGGGCAGGTTCTAGCTAGTAGCTACACATGGCACCTCAGACACACAACTGCACACACACACATTGTGCTTATCAATCTCAGCAGTCTGTGTGTGTGTGTGTGTGTGTGTGTGTGTGTGTGTGTGTGTGTCTATAGTCCTTTAAATCCCTACATCTAAACTCTGTACAGTCTGTTCTCAACTTAACCCTGAATGTATATAACCCTTCTGTGTGTATGTGTGTGTGTGTGTGTGTGTGTGTGTGTGTGTGTGTGTGTGTGTGTGTGTGTGTGTGTGTGTGTGTGTGTGTGTGTGCGCGCGAGCGCTCGGGTTAGTGGAGGCAGACTGCGGGGCGAAGGTACACCTGATAAATGACAACACATGTTTTTCAAAAACCCCCACGAGAGAATTAACTAGATGAGAAAGTAGGAGGCAAATCTCTGGGGAACCCATCTGTGATACTGAATGACCAGATATCTGGAAACTAGAGAGAGGGATAGAGGGAGAGAAACACTGAGGGATGGAAAGGGAAAGAGAGAGAGAGAGACAGAGATGGATTTTAAAGTGTTAGAGACAAAATGTATTCCTCTGACCAACTGTAGAAAAATACCCATTAACTATGAAGTCTTTAAGTCTCCACGTCTCTCCCTTTCTCAGCCAAGCGGTTATATAGACACTATTACACATGTGCCAAATCAATTACAGTGGGGCAGGAAAAATACACAGCAGCTGATGACATCAACCTTTGTGCTCTAGGATACAGAAGGCCTATGCTGTTCACTGACATCAATAAGCCCTAAGGCAAATATGCATACAGTTAGATTCACCATGGAAACGTGGTGGGAGGCTGATATTGAACATAATGCATGAAACCTACATTACATACGTGGGCTATGTGGGATAAAGATCACTACACCCAATCCAACCTCCTAAAAACAGTCCAATGAGTTTATTGACATGCAACAACACGATATAAAGCCTCAAGAGATACGCAGCCTGACATCCCTAAAGAACATGTCTGCTGTGATAGAAGCAGACGTGGTTAAATGTCCACAGTGAAATGTTCAACTATTATTTTGGAAAGGAGATAATAAAACACTTCGGACTACTCTGAAGTTGAAAATAAACGTTTGTTCTTGTTTCTCAAGTGAGCCCGGCAAGATGAAAATGTGTCTAGATGTGTCTTTCGATGGTACCTACTGGTTCAATTATTATTATTCAATTATTTGGGAAAACAGATCCTAAATTGAGATGAAACGGTGGTCAAGGCGCGGGTCAGTCCAGTTAGCCAGGCAGCAGGGGCCAGGAGCTGTAGGTAGGTCTGTAGGCTAACACACCTGATACAGTATACTGCCACGGGCAGGAGTGTTGCCGAGGGATAGATATATAGATATATGCTACTGATAAAAGGGAGATTACAAACTGGGGTTTGAAATAGAGGAAACCTGTAGTTTTAAAGATCAGAACGAAGTTGATCATAATCTCCCAATGACACCGGATCTACCGATTTAACTGGATTAAACAAAGCTAATGAAACGAGAGAATATTGGGGGAGGGGAAATAGGGAAATCCAAAATATCCATATTGTTATTAAAATACTGTCATTATGCTGTTGCCTATTAATGTTAGTCTATTGAAGAAACATTGGACCGATTATCAAAGATGAAAATAGAATGCATTGCATTGAGTGGGATAACGCAGCTTTCCAAAACAACGGAATGTCCACTGCATCGGTTTACATTACAACAACAAGCTATACCTAATGAGAAAAACATTTTCCCTAAACAATCGTCTGCTGTAAACTGCTACAAAACAAAATCTAAACTGCAGAGTTGTACAGCATCAGTTACATTGTAACGAATGATTTCAACAAGTACTACAACAACAAGAACGAACAGTCCATGTTTTCAACCGTGGCCAGCGAGATGAAACGCAGTGTCATTTTCTTTGTCATCCCCCACCTTCCCTAAAATACTAAAATTATTTTCTGTGACATTTCCCCAATGCAGCAATGCGCGTTCCCTGGTGCCGACGTCCAGGGCAACAAGGTAACGCGCAACACCAATCCCGGTTTCAATTCTGAAGGTGGAACGCGCACTGCCCTCCCCCAACAATAATATAGTAGGCCTACAATAAAATGAGCAGCGCGCACACAGGCACAGAAAACCCTTTCTCATTTGCCGAGCTACAATTCCATCTGGACACGTGACACGCCCTGCTTTACAATAAATAAACAGCAAAAAAAATGACAAAAATAGTTTCCTCACTTTCAAATCACTAATACCCGAGAAAAACACCTTTATCACATCCACATATAATAACAACATAACGTCCATATCGCTGAAACACATGGCAATAAGATCCAAAGCTTTAAAAAACTTTAACTATATATTTGGGCAGGTCCGGGGGAGGCGGTCGGTGTTGAGACGCGAGGCAACAAAAAAAATGACAGCTCGCTCCGCTCAGCACCCTGGCTTGCGGACCTCAGCAGCAGCGTCAGTTTTTCCCCAGGACACAACAGCCAAGCCATTTAAGTGTTTTCTCCCCAAACCACGCGCACCCTGGCTCTCCAGCCGAACCTCCATGCAAGGCGAAACGAGCTTACCTACACAGTGAATGAGTTTGTGTCGCCACGAGTCAAGTTCCTGCCGAAAGCCGCGCCTCTCGATCGTGCATTGCTGCCTTTTGCACAGACTCGCCATTTTCTACCGGGCCCTCCCGCGGACGCGCACATTCTGCTAGGTGCTTGTGCGCATACGTCACCAATACTTTTTGAGGGTTATGGGTGGAGTACAAAATGTAGGGGGGACTTATAGCTGCAGCATCCGCTCACGGTCCCACCCACCACCACCACCCACCCGATAGACCCCCCAACATCTCAGTTCTGTTGAGAGAATGAACGTCAGTGATGGAATTTAAACCCGCAACAAAGGCATATGGATCAATAAAGAAACGTATAGATTGAATTTACAGTGTGTAGGCTATGGTCTAAATGAGTCAAATCTGTGTCAAAGGGCATCAGTGCGTTATGAGTTTTAATAATGCGCAGTGGGTAGCCTATACATTGCCGTGGTATTTAGACAGATAATGTACAGCCAATGTTTTTCCATAGAACCGTCATAATGAAAGAAAGGTCAATGATTACCATACATTTAATACACGTAAACAGGAGATAATGATAATTCAGCATTAACACATACAAGGGATTTACAGGGAAGAGACCTTTGTATGACGGTATGAACAGAGATTATTATTCATATTTCTGGCTGTGTGTGTTGTTGTATGATAAGTATAATCAACTTTATACTGAATCGAAATTACACTGTTCATACCGATATTTGAGAGACTGCTTGGCTTGGTTCTATTCGGTTCTTTCAACCCTATTCTAATCTATTCATATTCTTTAACATTCTATTAAATTATATTTGATTCCAATCTATTATATTATTTGATTATATTATTTATAATTCTATATTACTGTAATAGTATTCGACCTCAGTCAAAGGGGGAAGAAAGGGGGGTTCTCAGTTCTAAACCCAGAAGGAGTTTATCAAAACCCGTTTGTTACAGCTTCTATACAAAGACGGGTCCATTTTCACATCCGTGTTTTTTTTCTTCATCAGGTTTCCTACAACTTAATCACATTAATTCAATTGCGATCTTTATGACTTCCTGTTTGCCATGTGGTATGTTTCAGGAATAAAAGAATGTCCCCTCTACTTTGCCATATTGGTTTAGATATCATCTGCTTGGTGACAAAACCCTCGCCATCCCTCGCAGCTGTTCTTTTGCGATATAGGGTCAAATAAATCAGAGTTTTCAATGAAACCCGCCACCAAAATATAATCACCAAATTGATAAACCAAAGTTACATAATATCATTAAAAAGCAGCCTCAATGGTGGTTTATACCTCTTCAGAGACGTGGACGGCACATAAAAGGCAAGGGCAAACGGTTTAACAAGGAGCACTCCGGCTAATTATATCGGCGAACTCTGTTGAATGAGGGGTTGCCCTTCACAAACATGTCTTCCATAGATGCACTGGACGAGGAGCAGACAGCCAATCGGATGAGTGTTTGAATCAAGGTCAAGTGAAAGATGCTCAATAAGACCGCGCCACCTTGGAATAATGCTGAAGCCTCTTGCCAGGAGATGCGAGGCTACGGAAAGCTAATTTTCACTGGAAGGTGTAGAATCATCCACCAACCGGTTTTCTGTCAGTGATGTAGGGAAGGTGGATTCTCTTGGTGTAAAATACCTACCAGGTAAATTATTTGATTGTTTAATCGCCGTGGCAATGATGATTTTCTCAATGCTATCTGCCGGCAACGTGAAAGGGAAAATCGCACCGTTACTGTGGCAACATTTTAGACGGGGCATATACATCCTCTATTGTATTGATTCATAGGCTGCATTAAGAGAATAACAATATCTATGAATTACTGGATTCCTTTTCTTATTGTTAAATATATAAAAGTGTTTTGGTTTTATTCAAATGTACTGATGTAACATCATTATATCCAGAGGAGAAAAAATAGGATGAGAATCCTTCAAACGTCCCTGTGTCAGAGACACAGCCTAGTTTACAACAATGAGCAATGGAATATCTCGATGGACTTTCCATTCTTAGGCTATAACTGTGTTCTTGATCATATTATCTCGCCCTGACCTGCCATCACAGCTATAGTTCGGGTAGGCCATTCGTTCGTTCAGTAGGCTATAGCCTGATAATTCATTTTCATTAGTTGCAAATGGAATAAAGACCACATCATTAAAAAGCCTAACGTCATGGCGCTCATATGAATATTGTACGGTCTCTGTACTGCCTACCGCAAAAAAATAATGCAGAGATCAGCTCTCTGTGAGAGTTAAACCACGGGTTGTCTGGGCGAGCGCTCCAAACTGTGCGTCAAAATGTGTCTCAATCAGGTTAGCGCTCTGTGGGTGTTTGCAGAAGAGTCATGCACCCATTCATTTAGACGGGCACATAGGACTTTGGGATGGAGGTTTATGGTATCATAACCCATCATGGTATATAGTATCATAACCCATCATGGTATATATTATCATAACCCATCATGGTATATAGTATCATAACCCATCATGGTATATAGTATCATAACCCATCATGGTATGTAGTATCATAACCCATCATGGTATATATTATCATAACCCATCATGGTATGTAGTATCATAACCCATCATGGTATATATTATCATTACCCATCATGGTATATAGTATCATAACCCATCATGGTATATATTATCATAACCCATCATGGTATATAGTATCATAACCCATCATGGTATGTAGTATCATAACCCATCATGGTATATAGTATCATAACCCAATAATAATTGTGTGTGTGTGTACAACAGGACCTGTGTGATATGACCCTGACAAGAGGATCCTTCACCTATTCCAACGGTGAAGAGTACCATGGGGAGTGGAGGGAAGGCAAGATCCCTCTATCCCTCTATCACTTTACTAATCCATCTATCACTTTACTAATCCCTCTATCACTTTACTCATCCCTCTATCACTTTACTCATCCCTCTATCACTTTACTCATCCCTCTATCACTTTACTAATCCCTCTATCCTCTATCACTTTACTAATCCCTCTATCCTCTATCACTTTACTAATCCCTCTATCACTTTACTAATCCCTCTATCACTTTACTAATCCCTCTATCCTCTATCACTTTACTAATCCCTCTATCCTCTATCACTTTACTAATCCCTCTATCACTTTACTAATCCCTCTATCACTTTACTAATCCCTCTATCCTATATCACTTTACTCATCCCTCTATCACTTTACTAATCCCTCTATCACTTTACTAATCCCTCTATCACTTTACTAATCCCTATATCACTTTACTAATCCCTCTATCACTTTACTCATCCCTCTATCACTTTACTAATCCCTCTATCACTTTACTCATCCCTCTATCACTTTACTAATCCCTCTATCACTTTACTCATCCCTCTATCACTTTACTCATCCCTCTATTACTTTACTCATCCCTCTATCACTTTACTAATCCCTCTATCACTTTGCTAATCCCTCTGTCACTTTACTAATCCCTCTATCCCTCTATCACTTTACTAATCCCTCTATCACTTTACCAATCCCTCTATCACTTTACTCATCCCTCTATCACTTTACTAATCCCTCTATCCTATATCACTTTACTCATCCCTCTATCACTTTACTCATCCCTCTATCACTTTACTAATCCCTCTATCACTTTACTAATCCCTCTATCACTTTACTCATCCCTATCACTTTACTCATCCCTCTATCACTTTTCTAATCCCTCTATCACTTTACTCATCCCTCTATCACTTTACTCATCCCTCTATCACTTTACTAATCCCTCTATCACTTTACTCATCCCTCTATCACTTTACTCATCCCTCTATTACATTACTCATCCCTCTATCACTTTACTAATCCCTCTATCACTTTACTAATCCCTCTATCACTTTACTAATCCCTCTATCACTTTACTCATCCCTCTATCACTTTACTCATCCCTCTATCACTTTACTAATCCCTCTATCACTTTACTCATACCTCTATCACTTTACTCATCCCTCTATTACATTACTCATCCCTCTATCACTTTGCTAATCCCTCTGTCACTTTACTAATCCCTCTATCCCTCTATCACTTTACTAATCCCTCTATCACTTTACCAATCCCTCTATCACTTTACTCATCCCTCTATCACTTTGCTCATCTCTCTATCCTCTATCACTTTACTCATCCCTCTATCACTTTACTAATCCCTCTATCACTTTACTCATCCCTCTATCACTTTACTAATCCCTCTATCCTCTTTAACTTTACTAATCCCTCTATCACTTTACTCATCCCTCTATCCTCTATCACTTTACTAATCCCTCTATCACTTTACTAATCCCTCTATCACTTTACTAATCCATCTATCACTTTACTCATCCCTCTATCACTTTACTAATCCCTCTATCACTTTACTAATACCTCTATCACTTTACTAATCCCTCTATCCCTCTATCACTTTACTCATCCCTCTAGCCTCTATCACTTTACTAATCCCTCTATCACTTTACTCATCCCTCTTTCACTTTACTAATCCCTCTATCACTTTACTCATCCCTCTATCACTTTACTAATCCCTCTTTCACTTTACTAATCCCTCTATCACTTTACTCATCCCTCTTTCACTTTACTAATCCCTCTATCACTTTACTAATCCCTCTATCACTTTACTAATCCCTCTATCACTTTACTAATCCCTCTATCCCTCTATCACTTTACTAATCCCTCTATCACTTTACTCATCCCTCTAGCCTCTATCACTTTACTAATCCCCCTATCACTTTACTCATCCCTCTATCACTTTACTAATCCCTCTATCACTTTACTCATCCCTCTATCCTCTATCACTTTACTCATCCCTCTATCACTTTACTCATCCCTCTATCACTTTACTCATCCCTCTATCACTTTACTAATCCCTCTATCCCTCTATCACTTTACTCATCCCTCTATCACTTTACTAATCCCTCTATCCCTCTATCACTTTACTAATCCATCTATCACTTTACTCATCCCTTTATCACTTTGCTCATCCCTCTCTCACTTTACTCATCCCTTTATCACTTTACTCATCCCTCTATCCTCTATCACTTTACTCATCCCTCTATCACTTTACTCATCCCTCTATCCTCTATCACTTTACTAATCCCCCTATCACTTTACTCATCCCTCTATCACTTTACTAATCCCTCTATCACTTTACTCATCCCTCTATCCTCTATCACTTTACTAATCCCTCTATCACTTTACTCATCCCTCTATCACTTTACTCATCCCTCTATCACTTTACTCATCCCTCTATCACTTTACTAATCCCTCTATCCTCTATCACTTTACTCATCCCTCTATCACTTTACTAATCCCTCTATCCCTCTATCACTTTACTAATCCATCTATCACTTTACTCATCCCTTTATCACTTTGCTCATCCCTCTCTCACTTTACTCATCCCTTTATCACTTTACTCATCCCTCGATCACTTTACTCATCCCTCTATCACTCTACTTATCCCTCTATCACTTTTCTCATCCTTCTATCCCTTATAGCTGGTCTCAGACAATCCTGCAGGTGAAGAAGCCGGTGTGGGTCCTGGGCTGGCGTGGTTACACGGTTACACATACTGCCAAATTCTCTAAAAGGATGTTGGAGGTGGCTTATGGTCGAGAAATTAACATTAAATCCTCTGGCAATAGCTCTGGTGGACATTCCTGAAGTCAGCATGCCAATTGCACACTCTCTCAAAACTTGAGACATCTATGGTGTTGTGTTGTGTGACAAAAAGGCACATTTTAGAGTGGCTTTTTATTGTCCCTAGCACAAGGAGCACCTGTGTAGCACCTGTGTAATGATCATGCTGTTTAATCAGCTTCTTGATATGCCACACCTGTCAGGCAGATGGATTATCTTGGCAGAGGAGAAATGCTCACTAACAGGGACATAAAGACATTTTGAGAGAAATAAGCTTTTTGTGTGTATGGAACATTTCTGGGATATTTTATTTCAGCTCATGAAACATGGGACCAACACTTTGCATGTTGCGTTTCTATTTTTACTCGGTATAAATACACCATTTATGTACTCCAACTGTACACGTCAGACATGAAAGTAAAGTTAGCAGGTACTTTACATGCTCCATTCCCCCTCTGGATGTATTTCTCACTGTGTCAGCCTCAGGTGTCTGGAGGTTTCAAACGAATCAAAAGTCTTAACTCAGTCCAGATTGTTGCTTCTGAGTAAACAGCAGAGAGGAGTGGTAGGCTGGAGCCTAAGGGTGTGTCGTCTGTACTAATTCTAGGTCACAAACAGAATCCGTATCCACCGGCAATTCTCTACAGACTATATACCCTCTGCTGTCATAGCGACAACACACATACAAATACACAAGCAAACAAATACACACACACACACACAGCCGCGTAATATCCACATTAATGCTACACTGACCAAACCAGTATTTGCAGTTTGACAAAAACACGAGACGTCACGGTAGCCCCAGAGATAAAGGATGCCATAATAACTAGAGAACAAGTTTGGAGCTATTTTAGAAAACCGTTCTGTTTAACTGATAACATATGGTGGCTTCAGAGAGGTCAGAGGTCATTTGGTGTGTCTGGTGTGTTGTTTAGTTCCCTTGGTGTAAGGGTGATTGTTTGTATTGACAGGTATAGCTAACAGGTTGAAGTGGGACACACAGGAGACAGGCTCTTTCATTATCCACTGTTCAAGTCTGTTATTAGCTAAGAAAGACAACTTTGAGAGAGATGTTTGTGTGTGTGTGTGTGTGTGTGTGTGTGTGTGTGTGTGTTTGTATGTGTGTGTGTGGGGGGAGGGGTCAGTGCACTAGGACTATTGATTGATATAAAACCCGACAAATTCAGCTAAAGCTAAATTAGCATGGCAACCGTGGCAACCGTGACCTAACGACAAGATTGGCCCCGACGATGCGATGCTGAGAACCGTTCACCAGATTAAACTCTGAACTGATTTCTGGAATCAAACTAGACGAAAGGAGAGACGGGCAGTTTGTAAGTACAGGAGTGTACACAATCTATTAGCTGGTCCGAAGCTTGGCCTTTAATTAGTGCTTTTATTGTTTTAGACTGTGTACTTTTTATTTTCTACATTTTACTGCTTCTTGTTTGCATATAATTATTTTCATTGTATTGTTTTAATATTAAGTGTGTTGCTATTTTTAATGCACTTTAAATACAATTTTAATTGGATTTGATTTGATCCAGTAGCACTACTGCTTTAGCTAAACTGGTAAGGCTAATTACTCTGTACAATAGGGGAAATGAATTAGTTGTAATACTGGGGGAAATGAATTAGTTGTAATACTGGGGGGAAAAATGAATTAGTTGTAATACTGGGGGAAATGAATTAGTTGTAATACTGGGGGAAATGAGTTAGTTGTAATACTGTGGGAAATTAATTAGTTGTAATACTGGGGGAAATGAATTAGTTGTAATACTGGGGGGAAATGAATTAGTTGTAATACAAAGGGGAAATTAATTAGTTGTAATACTGGGGGAAATTAATTAGTTGTAATACTGGGGGAAATGAAGTAGTTGTAATACTGGGGGAAACAAATTAGTTGTAATACTAGGGGAAATGAATGAGTTGTAATACTGGGGGAAATGGTTAGTTGTAATACTGGGGGAAATGAATTAGTTGTAATACTGAAATGGGGAAATGAGTTAGTTGTAATACTGGGGGAAATGAATAGTTGTAATACTGGGGGAAATGAATTAGTTGTAATACTGGGGGAAATGAATTAGTTGTAATACAAAGGGGAAATGAATGAGTTGTAATACTGGGGGAAATGAATTAGTTGTAATACTGGGGGAAATGAATTAGTTGTAATACTGGGGGAAATGAATTAGTTGTAATACTGGGGAAAAAGGGGAAATGAATGAGTTGTAATACTGGGGGAAATGAATTAGTTGTTGTAATACTAGTTGTAATACTGGGGGAAATGAATTAGTTGTAATACTGGGGGAAATGAATTAGTTGTAATACTGGGGAAATGAATTAGTTGTAATACTGTGGGAAATGAATTAGTTGTAATACTGGGGGAAATGAATTAGTTGTAATACTGGGGGAAATGAATTAGTTGTAATACTAGTTGGGGGAAATGAATTAGTTGTAATACAAAGGGGAAATGAATTAGTTGTAATACTGGGGGAAATGAATTAGTTGTAATACTGGGGGAAATGAATTAGTTGTAATACTGGGGGGGGTAATACTGGGGGAATTAGTTGTAATACTGGGGGAAATGAATGAGTTGTAATACTGGGGGGAAATGAATTAGTTGTAATACTGGGGGAAATGAATTAGTTGTAATACTGGGGGAAATGAATTAGTTGTAATACTGGGGGAAATGAATTAGTTGTAATACTGGGGGGGGAAATGAATTAGTTGTAATACTGGGGGAAATGAATTAGTTGTAATACTGGGGAAATGAATTAGTTGTAATACAAACTGGGGAAATGAATGAGTTGTAATACTGGGGGAAATGAATTAGTTGTAATACTGGGGGAAATGAATTAGTTGTAATACTGGGGGAAATGAATTAGTTGTAATACAAAGGGGAAATGAATGAGTTGTAATACTGGGGGAAATGAATTAGTTGTAATACTGGGGAAATGAATTAGTTGTAATACTGGGGGAAATGAATTAGTTGTAATACTGGGGGAAATGAATTAGTTGTAATACTGGGGAAATGAATTAGTTGTAATACTGGGGGAAATGAATTAGTTGTAATACTGGGGGAAATGAATTAGTTGTAATACTGGGGGAAATGAATTAGTTGTAATACTGGGGGAAATGAATTAGTTGTAATACTGGGGGAAATGAATTAGTTGTAATACTGGGGGAAATGAATTAGTTGTAATACTGGGGGAAATGAATTAGTTGTAATACTGAATTAGGGGAAATGAATTAGTTGTAATACTGGGGGAAATGAATTAGTTGTAATACTGGGGGAAATGAATTAGTTGTAATACTGAATTAGGGGGAAATGAATTAGTTGTAATACTGGGGGGGAAATGAATTAGTTGTAATACTGGGGAAAAATGAATTGGGGGAAATGAAGTTGTAATACTGGGGGAAATGAATTAGTTGTAATACTGGGGGAAATGAATTAGTTAGTAATACTGGGGGAAATGAATGAGTTGTAATACTGGGGGAAATGAATTAGTTGTAAACTGGGGAAATGAATTAGTTGTAATACTGGGGGAAATGAATTAGTTGTAATACTGGGGAAATGAATTAGTTGTAATACTGGGGGAAATGAATTAGTTGTAATACTGGGGGAAATGAATTAGTTGTAATACTGGGGGAAATGAATTAGTTGTAATACTGGGGGAAATGAATTAGTTGTAATACTGGGGGGAAATGAATTAGTTGTAATACTGGGGGAAATGAATTAGTTGTAATACTGGGGGAAATGAATTAGTTGTAATACTGGGGGAAATGAATTAGTTGTAATACTGGGGGAGATGTTTGTGTGTTATACATATCTTGCTTGGAAACAACTTGTGGCATTGATAATATTTCTGTCAAACTGTCAAGTCATTTCCCATACATTTTCATTCAGAATGTTTTTGACAGTTCAGGAATTTGACCTTGATCACGTGAGCTAGAGAAACATGGGATAGAAATGCACTTTCTCGTGTCCTTTAAGTTTGAAATGGTTGCTATTTCAACCCTCGTGCCTCGTGTAAGACGACTGACGTCCCTGCTTGACAAATCAAATCAAATGTTATTGGTCACATACACATGGTTAGCAGATCTTATTGTGAGTGAAGCGAAATGCTTATGCTTCTAGATCCGACAGTGAGGCAGTATCTAACAGGTAATATCTAACAATTCCACAACAAAACCTACTATCTAACCAACCTCAGTCAGTGGAAGGAAGCCTTGTGAAATCTCAGCCACCGCCTCTACTTGGCTGGCTTCAACACTGAGATTTGGGGGACACAAATCCCATGTCAACACCGTACGGCCCACACACACACATACACACACACGTGCAGATACACACACAGACACACACATTAAGGGCTTATAAGTAAGCACCTGTTGTATTCGGTGCATGTGACAAATACAATTTGATTTGATTCCGGAAGGCTCTTGACTGTATTTCGTCTAACAGCCAGTTTAGTTTTACCTCGCCGTCCAAATCTCATAAAAATAAAAAAAACTCAACTGAGATTAGGGAGAGGAGGTTTGCGTAGTCATAGTGACAGATGGCACATCTAATTTAGTCAATTTACACCACTAGCTGGCAGCCCTGTGCTCTTTCATCCCCTCCCTCCCTCACCCTTTCCTCTCCCTCTCTCAGCCCTCCCTCCCTCACCCTTTCCTCTCCCTCTCTCACCTCTCCTCCCTCACCCTTTCCTCTCCCTCTCTCACCCCTCCCTCCCTCACCCTTTCCTCTCCCTCTCTCATCCCTCCTCCCTCACCCCTCTCACACCCCTCCCTCCCTCCAGTCCTCTCTCTCCCTCCTCCCTCACCCCTCTCTCCCCCCCTCCCTCCAGTCCTTCACCCCTCCTCCCTCACCCCTCTCTCCCTCCTCCCTCCCTCTCCCCTCCCTCCCTCCCCCTTTCCTCTCCCTCTCTCACCCCTCCTCCCTCACCCTTTCCTCTCCCTCTCTCACCCCTCCCTCCCTCACCCTTTCCTCTCCCTCTCTCACCCCTCCCTCTCCCTCACCCTTTCCTCTCCCTCTCTCATCCCTCCTCCCTCACCCCTCTCACACCCCTCCTCCCTCCAGTCCTCTCACCCCTCCTCCCTCACCCCTCTCTCACCCCTCTTCCCTCACCCCTCTCTCACCCCTCCTCCCTTCACTCCGCTCACCCCTCCTCCCTCACCCCTCTCTCACCCCTCCTCCCTCCAGTCCTCTCACCCCTCCTCCCTCACCCCTCCTCCCTCACCCCTCTCTCACCCCTCTTCCCTCACCCCTCTCTCACCCCTCCTCCCTTCACTCCGCTCACCCCCTCCTCCCTCACCCCTCTCTCACCCCTCCTCCCTCCAGTCCTCTCACCCCTCCTCCCTCCACTCCTCTCACCCTCCTCCCTCCACTCCTCTCACCCCTCCTCCCTCCACTCCTCTCACCCCTCCTCCCTCCCTCCTCTCACCCCTCCTCCCTCCCTCCTCTCACCCCTCCTCCCTCCACTCCTCTCACCCCTCCTCTCCCTCCCCCACCCCTCCTCACCCCTCCTCCCTCCACTCCTCTCACCCCTCCTCCCTCCACTCCTCTCACCCCTCCTCCCTCACCCCCTTCCTAAATCCCTAGTACACTAGTATCTGGCAGCAGAAAACCACCCTCATCTCTCTCACTCACCCTCACCTCCCTCCACCCTCCCCCTTCCTCTCCCTCTTTCACCCCCCTCACCTCACCCCCTTCCCTCCCTCCCTCCCTCCACCCTCCCCCTCCTCTCTCACCCTCCCCTCCCTCCACCCTCCCCCTTCCTCTCCCTCTTTCACCCTCACCTCACCTCCCCCTCCCTCCCTCCACCCTCCCCCTCCTCTCTCACCTCCCCCTCCCTCCACCCTCCCCCTTCCTCTCCCTCTCTCACTCTCACCTCCCCCTTCCTAAATCCTAATCCACTGTGTTCACTTGTGTGCTCCGATACTTTACGTTCAAACGTATTGCTGCCCAAATACCTACGGAGCAACGAGAAGCTCAGAACATTTCACCTGACCTCATTCAGTGGACCCCATTCAGTGGACCTCATTCAGTGGACTCCATGCAGTGGACCCCATGCAGTGGACCCCATTCAGTGGACCTCATGCAGTGGACGTCATTCAGTGGACTCCATGCAGTGGACCCCATGCAGTGGACCCCATTCAGTGGACCTCATTCAGTGGACTCCATTCAGTGGACCCCATGCAGTGGACCCCATTCAGTGGACCTCATGCAGTGGACCTCATTCAGTGGACCTCATTCAGTGGAATCCATGCAGTGGACCTCATTCAGTGGACTCCATGCAGTGGACTCCATGCAGTGGACCTCATTCAGTGGACCTCATTCAGTGGACCCCATGCAATGGACCTCATTCAGTGGACCCCATGCAGTGGACCTCATTGCAGTGGACCTCATTCAGTGGACCCCATGCAGTGGACCTCATTCAGTGGACTCCATGCAGTGGACCCCATGCAGTGGACCTCATTCAGTAGGCTACAATTGGAGAATGCTGTAGCCTACAATACACACAGGTGTAAAATACAGTGTGTTGAGACATGGCTTGAATGCCTCCTTGAGGGTATGTGTTTAATCTACGTAGACTGACAGGACAAAACATCTACATTAGAATTCTTTCTTTTTTTTACTGGCTATATTTTTTTACTCACATTCTTTCCTAGAAGTGACAAGGCAGCCTGTTTGTTAAGTTCCAAGAACATTCAGAGACCCTGAGATTGGTATGTCTTAGAGCAAGAAAATATTTTAGTCCCACTTCACTGTTAAATTACTTTCGATCCAACTGCCCATGAAAAGTGTCATTTTCTTTACCTATATAGGTTACAGAGACCCTGAGATGTGTGTTTGAATAGAACATGCCCAGAACTCCCAAAGAAACAACAGTATAGAAGTTAACAAGGACCAAGGAAAGACAGGCAGCCTCTTTTCAACTTCCAAGAACATTTGGAAGCCCTGAGAGTTGTATTTGGAAGCCCTGAGAGTTGTATTTGGAAGCCCTGAGAGTTGTATTTGGAAGCCCTGAGAGTTGTATTTGGAAGTCCTGAGAGTTGTATTTGGAAGCCCTGAGAGTTGTATTTGGAAGCCCTGAGAGTTGTATTTGGAAGTCCTGAGAGTTGTATTTGGAAGCCCTGAGAGTTGTATTTGGAAGCCCTGAGAGTTGTATTTGGAAGCCCTGAGAGTTGTATTTGGAAGCCCTGAGAGTTGTATTTGGAAGCCCTGAGAGTTGTATTTGGAAGCCCTGAGAGTTGTATTTGTATTTGGAAGCCCTGAGAGTTGTATTTGGAAGCCCTGAGAGTTGTATTTGGAAGCCCTGAGAGTTGTATTTGGAAGTCCTGAGAGTTGTATTTGGAAGCCCTGAGAGTTGTATTTGGAAGCCCTGAGAGTTGTATTTGGAAGCCCTGAGAGTTGTATTTGGAAGCCCTGAGAGTTGTATTTGGAAGCCCTGAGAGTTGTATTTGGAAGCCCTGAGAGTTGTATTTGGAAGCCCTGAGAGTTGTATTTGGAAGCCCTGAGAGTTGTATTTGGAAGCCCTGAGAGTTGTATTTGGAAGCCCTGAGAGTTGTATTTTGAGAGTTGTATTTGGAAGCCCTGAGAGTTGTATTTGGAAGCCCTGAGAGTTGTATTTGGAAGCCCTGAGAGTTGTATTTGGAAGCCCTGAGAGTTGTATTTGGAAGCCCTGAGAGTTGTATTTGGAAGCCCTGAGAGTTGTATTTGGAAGCCCTGAGAGTTGTATTTGGAAGCCCTGAGAGTTGTATTTGGAGCAATACATTTTTTTTCCTGACCCAACCACCCCATGACAAGTGATGTGGGTTTGAGTAGACAGACCTGGAACTTCTAAATAAGCTGCATGTATAGTCTAAAGAACAAGGACAAAAGTGAGAAAGACGGACAGATAGACAGCTAGACAGACAGACAGACAGACAGACAGACAACTAGACAGGCAGACAGACAGATAGACAACTAGACAGACAGACAGATAGACAGACAGACAGACAGACAGACAGACAGACAGACAGACAGACAGACAGACAGACAGACAGACAGACAGACTAGACAGACAGACAGACAGACAGACAGACAGACAGACAGACAGACTAGACAGACAGACAGAGACTAGATAGACAGACAGACTAGATAGACACTAGATAGACAGACTAGATAGACAGACAGATAGACAGACAGACTAGATAGACAGACAGACAGACAGACAGATAGACAGCTACTAGACAGACAGCTAGACAGACAGACAGACAGACAGACAGACAGACAGACAGACAGACAGACAGACAGACATAGACAGACAGACAGACAGACTAGACAGACAGCTAGATAGACATACAGCTAGATAGACAGAGTCAGACAGATAGACAGCTAGACAGACAGCTAGACAGACACTAGATAGACAGCTAGATAGACAGCTACAGACAGCTAGACAGACAGCTAGATAGACAGCTAGACAGACAGACAGCTAGACAGACAGCTAGATAGACAGACAGACAGCTAGACAGACAGCTAGATAGACAGACAGCTAGATAGACAGCTAGATCAGACAGCTAGACAGCAGCTAGACAGACAGACAGATAGACATACAGCTAGATAGACAGCTAGTCAGACAGCTAGTCAGACAGACTAGACAGACAGCTAGATAGACATACAGCTAGTCAGACAGCTAGTCAGACAGCTAGACAGCTAGACAGCTAGATAGACAGCTAGACAGACAGACAGACAGCTAGACAGACAGCAGACAGCTAGACAGACAGCTAGATAGACAGCTAGTCAGACAGCTAGTCAGACAGCTAGACAGACTAGATAGACAGCTAGATAGACAGCTAGACAGACAGCTAGACAGACAGCTAGATAGACAGCTAGACAGACAGCTAGATAGACAGCTAGACAGCTAGACAGACAGCTAGATAGACAGCTAGATAGACAGACAGCTAGATAGACAGCTAGACAGATAGACAGCTAGACAGACAGCTAGATAGACATACAGCTAGATAGACAGACAGCTAGTCAGACAGCTAGATAGACAGCTAGATAGACAGCTAGACAGACAGCTAGACAGACAGCTAGTCAGACAGCTAGACAGACAGCTAGACAGACAGCTAGACAGACAGCTAGACAGACAGCTAGACAGACAGCTACAGACAGCTAGACAGACAGCTAGATAGACATACAGCTAGATAGACAGCTAGTCAGACAGCTAGACAGACAGCTAGATAGACATACAGCTAGATAGACAGCTAGTCAGACAGCTAGATAGACAGCTAGATAGACAGCTAGATAGACAGCTAGATAGACAGCTAGACAGACAGCTAGACAGACAGCTAGACAGACAGCTAGACAGACAGCTAGTCAGACAGCTAGATAGACAGCTAGATAGACAGCTAGATAGACAGCTAGATAGACAGCTAGACAGACAGCTAGACAGACAGCTAGATAGACAGCTAGACAGACAGCTAGATAAACATACAGCTAGATAGACAGCTAGTCAGACAGCTAGACAGACAGCTAGATAGACATACAGCTAGATAGACAGCTAGATAGACAGACAGCTAGACAGACAGCTAGATAGACAGCTAGATAGACAGCTAGATCAGACAGCTAGACAGACAGCTAGATAGACAGCTAGACAGACAGACAGACAGACAGACAGACAGACAGACAGACAGACAGATAGATAGACAGACAGCTAGATAGACAGCTAGACAGACAGCTAGATAGACAGACAGCTAGACAGACAGCTAGATAGACAGACAGCTAGACAGACAGCTAGACAGACAGCTAGACAGACAGCTAGACAGACAGCTAGTCAGACAGCTAGACAGACAGCTAGATAAACATACAGCTAGATAGACAGCTAGATAGACAGCTAGTCAGACAGCTAGACAGACAGCTAGATAAACAGACAGCTAGATAGACAGCTAGATAGACAGCTAGACAGACAGCTAGACAGACAGCTAGACAGACAGCTAGATAGACAGCTAGATAGACAGCTAGTCAGACAGCTAGACAGACAGCTAGACAGACAGCTAGATAGACAGCTAGACAGACAGCTAGATAGACAGCTAGACAGACAGCTAGATAGACAGCTAGACAGACAGCTAGACAGACAGCTAGACAGACAGCTAGACAGACAGCTAGATAGACAGCTAGACAGACAGCTAGACAGACAGCTAGACAGACAGCTAGATAGACAGCTAGATAGACAGCTAGACAGACAGCTAAGATAGACTATTTTGAAGCTCTAAGTACTGACAAAGAGCCTGACTCCGGTTGTAAGGTATTTGGAGCAATTGAGTGTTCTGGCCCTATTATAATAATATTACTTCACGATTACTTCACGACCCAACTACCTGAAGAATAGCCATGTAGATTTGACCAACAAAGGCCTTCATGTACTGTATAGTCTGTAAGGATAAAGGCGAGACAGACAGGCTTTTTTAAAGTTCTAGGTACAGGCCGAAACCCAGAGATTCTATATAGCAGCTGTACTATAGAGCTGATGGTTTCATATGGTCCAATAAGCTCTTCACCTTGCATTAACCTCTTACACATGAGGCATCTTTATCCTTTATCCACATGGTGATTTATGAACAATTATTATAAAAAATAAGGTGGTCTTTTGATTTCTTTCATTCACGTTTAGAGTGTATTTGACATTTTTTATTTTTGTCCAGTTCGGTCTATTGCAATTTAATTTTGCCAGTAACTAACTGGTTTGTCTGTCCCCCAGGTCTGAGACATGGTCTAGGCCAGTAACTAATGGGTTTGTCTGTCCCCCAGGTCTGAGACATGGTCTAGGCCAGTAACTAACTGGTTTGTCTGTCCCCCAGGTCTGAGACATGGTCTAGGCCAGTAACTAACTGGTTGGTCTGTCCCCCAGGTCTGAGACATGGTCTAGGCCAGTAACTAACTGGTTTGTCTGTCCCCCAGGTCTGAGACATGGTCTAGGCCAGTAACTAACTGGTTTGTCTGTCCCCCAGGTCTGAGACATGGTCTAGGCCAGTAACTAACTGGTTTGTCTGTCCCCCAGGTCTTGGTCTAGGCCAGTAACTAACTGGTTTGTCTGTCCCCCAGGTCTGAGACATGGTCTAGGCCAGTAACTAACTGGTTTGTCTGTCCCCCAGGTCTGAGACATGGTCTGTAACTAACTGGTTGGTCTGTCCCCCAGGTCTGAGACATGGTCTAGGCCAGTAACTAGACACTGGTTTGGTCTGTCCCCCAGGTCTGAGACATGGTCTAGGCCAGTAACTAACTGGTATTGTCTGTCCCCCAGGTCTGAGACATGGTCTAGGCCAGTAACTAACTGGTTTGTCTGTCCCCCAGGTCCCCATGGTCTGCCAGACATGGTCTGAGACATGGTCTGTGGCCAGTAACTAACTGGTTTGTCTGTCCCCCAGGTCTGAGACATGGTCTAGGCCAGTAACTAACTGGTCTGTTTGTCTAACTGGTTTGTCCCCCAGGTCTGAGACATGGTCTAGGCCAGTAACTAACTGGTATTGTCTGTCCCCCAGGTCTGAGACATGGTCTGAGACAGGCCAGTAACTAACTGGTTTGTCTGTCCCCCCCCAGGTCTGAGACATGGTCTAGGCCAGTAACTAACTGGTATTGTCTGTCCCCCAGGTCTGAGACATGGTCTAGGCCAGTAACTAACTGGTTTGTCTGTCCCCCAGGTCTGAGACATGGTCTAGGCCAGTAACTAACTGGTTTGTCTGTCCCCCAGGTCTGAGACATGGTCTAGGCCAGTAACTAACTGGTTTGTCTGTCCCCAGGTCTGAGACATGGTCTAGGCCAGTAACTAACTGGTTTGTCTGTCCCCCAGGTCTGAGACATGGTCTAGGCCAGTAACTAACTGGTTTGTCTGTCCCCCAGGTCTGAGACATGGTCTAGGACAGTAACTAACTGGTTTGTCTGTCCACCAGGTCTGAGACATGGTCCAGGCCAGTAACTAACTGGTTGGTCTGTCTCCCAGGTCTGAGACATGGTCTAGGCCAGTAACTAACTGGTTTGTCTGTCCCCCAGGTCTGAGACATGGTCTAGGCCAGTAACTAACTGGTTTGTCTGTCCCCCAGGTCTGAGACATGGTCTAGGCCAGCTAACGTTAAGTGATGGGACGTGTTACACGGGTCAGTTCGAGAACGGACTCTTCAACGGCTGTGGGATGCTGGTCTTCCCTGATGGATCCAGGTAACAATGTCTCACCATTCCTATTTCACCTTTGACCCTGCTAATGACACTGTCTGACGTCTTCCCCCTTATAGTACATTCATATTGACCGATGCCCTGAGGCAACGTGTTGCATTTAGATCTCCCCTGTTCATTGTCTTCATTCGTGTTACTTCTAACTGGAAGTTGAATTCCTTACCGCGTCCATGTGGTTCTGCAAACAGATGTTCTCTTAGTGTTGTGATGTTAGAAGCAACAGGCAACGCTTTCCTCTAGATCCAACTCTACTCCGATGTCACACAAAGTCATGTGGGGATGCAATTTGTGTTGCTTGCATCGTAATTATAACCAACCTCCTTCACCTTGAGAGCAGAGCTTGATTGAGATAATTAAGTGTCAGTTGCTTTAACGAGGATCTCGGCAACGTCACACACTGCGCGGCGAAAGTAAAACTAATCGCTGCACAAATGGACGTTTGTTTCGCTGTGTATTGTATTCTGTGTCACAGAGCACGTAGCAGACCTGGGTTGTGAGAACAGGAGAATGGATCAGTCCATCAGTGAAGATTCCACCCACCTCAGGTCAAGGTTCTCTGCTTATATTTGTCTGTGTTCTGACAGCATTCTCTTCTTGTTCGAGACTTCTTGGTGACATTTCTCAGCTGAATGATATCTATTATATGACAGCATAGCTCACTAAATAGTTATGCACCAGACAACTGCCTAACAAATACATTTTTGAGAATCCACTCAAAACAAACTTAACACAATCAGTGTGCAGAAACAAACTCCTTGACATTGGGGTCCTATTCATTATGGTAAGCAATGAAAAACACTTTTAAATGCTTTGCTACAGAAAACTTTAAATGCTTTGAAACAAGGTCAGAAAAATGGTGCTGCTAAAATCAGAATATTAGTGATATTGCTGCTAGTCAAAGACAAGATAGTCAGAATGGTCCCTGGTGATATGGTGCTGCTAGTGAAAGGAAACAAGGTCAGAATGTTACTTGGTGATATGGTGCTGCTAGTGAAAGGAAACAAGGTCAGAATGTTACTTGGTGATATGGTGCTGCTAGTGAAAGGAAACAAGGTCAGAATGTTACTTGGTGATATGGTGCTGCTAGTCAAAGACAAGATAGTCAGAATGGTCCCTGGTGATATGGTTGCTTCCGTTGAAGGAGAGTTGAAGGAGAGTCGGACCAAAATGCAGCATGGTTAAATCGAGACATCTTTAATAACGATGAAAACAAACAATACAAAAACAACAAACGGAATGCGAAAACCTATACAGCCTGTCTGGTGCCAACTAACACAGAGACAGGAACAATCACCCACAAACACACAGTGAAACCCAGGCTACCTAAATATGGTTCCCAATCAGAGACAACGAGAATCACCTGACTCTGATTGAGAACCTCAGGCAGCCATAGACTATGCTAGACACCCCTACTAGCCACAATCCCAAAACCTACGAAAAAAAAACCCATACATAAACACAACACAAAATAAACCCATGTCACACCCTGGCCTGACCAAATAAATATAGAAAACACAAAATACTAAGACCAGGGCGTGACACTAGTAAAAGACAACATAGTCAGAATGTTACCTGGTGTTATGGTGCTGCTAGTAAAAGACAACATAGTCAGAATGTTACTTGGTGATATGGTGCTGCTAGTAAAAGACAACATAGTCAGAATGTTACTTGGTGATATGGTGCTGCTAGTAAAAGACAACATAGTCAGAATGTTACCTGGTGATATGGTGCTGCTAGTAAAAGACAACATAGTCAGAATGTTACTTGGTGATATGGTGCTGCTAGTAAAAGACAACATAGTCAGAATGTTACCTGGTGATATGGTGCTGCTAGTGAAAGGAAACAAGGTCAGAATGTTACTTGGTGATATGGTGCTGCTAGTGAAAGGAAACAAGGTCAGAATGTTACTTGGTGATATGGTGCTGCTAGTCAAAGACAAGATAGTCAGAATGGTCCCTGGTGATATGGTGCTGCTAGTGAAAGACAACATAGTCAGAATGTTACTTGGTGATATGGTGCTGCTAGTGAAAGGAAACAAGGTCAGAATGTTACTTGGTGATATGGTGCTGCTAGTCAAAGACAAGATAGTCAGAATGGTACCTGGTGATATGGTGCTGCTAGTAAAAGACAACATAGTCAGAATGTTACCTGGTGATATGGTGCTGCTAGTAAAAGACAACATAGTCAGAATGTTACCTGGTGATATGGTGCTGCTAGTAAAAGACAACATAGTCAGAATGTTACCTGGTGATATGGTGCTGCTAGTAAAAGACAACATAGTCAGAATGTTACTTGGCGATATGGTGCTGCTAGTAAAAGACAACCTAGTCAGAATGTTACCTGGTGATATGGTGCTGCTAGTAAAAGACAACATAGTCAGAATGTTACCTGGTGATATGGTGCTGCTAGTGAAAGACAACATATTCAGAATGTTACTTGGCGATATGGTGCTGCAAATGATAGACAACATTTAGAGACAGAATACAGACAAGTTAAAACAAAGGTTACGTTTGATACACAGTGGGTATACGGTTCATTCACAGTGTGTAAACTATTGCTACACAGTGGCTGTATAGTTTCAGTATAAATATGTCTATTTTCAGAGATGAACAGAGTGCAATGCAGTAAAGTACAGTTATTTAGATTACAGTTCTGAGATGGCTTGATGCGTTGTGCAGCATCGAGTCCATAGTCCTTCAGTCTCTATAGGCCAGATAGCTGGTTGGTGAGGGGCACAGTCCGGGAGAATAGACTTTTCAGGTGGCAGTTTTGGTCATGAGTGACCTGAACCGCCTGCCAGAGGGGCATCTCTGGAGAAGGGGGTGACCGGGTGGGAGTGGTTGGCAATGATCTTTCCTGCACACTTCCTTGCCCTGGAGTCGAGCAGGACCTCGATGGAGGGCAGGTGGCAGCCGATGACCCTCTCTGCAGATCGGACAATGCATTGTAGTTTGCCCTTGCGGCGGGCAGATCCAGGCCCAAAGCAGACGGTGATAGAGGTGAGGATGGACTCGGCGGTTAATGCGTAAAACCGGCTCAGGATTGACTGGGAGATTGAGTTTTTTCACCTGTCGCAAGTCATACATCTGCTGCTGTGCCTTCTTGGCGACCTCCATGATGCTGTCCTCCCATTTGAGGTTGTGGGAGATGATGGTGCCCAGGAATTTGAGTGATTCAACTGTGTTAACAGCTGAGCCATCAATCTAGAGGCGGAGAGATTGTGGGGGCATTTTCTAAAGTCAACCACCATTTTCACGGTTTTCTCTGTGTTGAGTTCCAGGATATTGCGACTGCACCGTGCCATTAACTGGTCGACCTCTCCATGGTACATGGACTCATCGCCTTCGGTGATGACCAGAGCTGTGTCATCTGCAAAATTGAGTAGTTTGACAAATGCGTTGTTGGAGGTGCAGTCATTTGTGTAGAGTGAGTAGAGGCGAGAGCACGCATCCTTGTGGCGCTCCAGTTGGACAGGAAGTCAGTGTCCCACTGACAGATGGAACTGGACACGTTCAGCTAGGAGTGTCTTGTAACAGTTCTGGGATGATGCTATTGAATGCTGAACTAAAATCCACAAACAAAACCACTGCATATGTCTTTGGGTTATCCAGGTGTTTGATGATGTAGCGTAGGTTCATGTTGTGTGAGGTATCCTAGCGGTTAACTTGTTGAGTGTAGGGGGCAGTATTTTGATGTTTGGATGAAAAACGTACCCAAATGAAACTGCCTATTTCTCAGGCCCAGAATCTAGAATATGCATATAATTGTCAGATTAGGATAGAAAACACTCTAAAGTTTCCAAAACTGTCAAAATATTGTCTGTGAGTATAACAGAACTGATATTGCAGGTGAAAACCTGAGGAAAGTCCAACAAGGAAGTGCTTAAGAGAAACGAATCTCCCTGTTCCATTGCATGCCTTCCCTCCATTTAAAGGGATATCAACCAGATTCCTTTCTCTATGGCTTCCACATGGTGTGAACAGTCTTTAGACATAGTTTCAGGCTTTTATTCTGAAAAATGAGCGAGAATGATCACATCGCGTTATTGGATAGCTGGGTGCCAGCAGCGTTTTGAATGCGCCAACAGAGTGGAGCAGACATTTTCTCTCTCTCTCCTATTGAAGAAGCTACAGTCCGGTTGAAATATTATCGATTATATATTGTAAAAACAACCTTATAAAAAACGTTTGACATGTTTCTACGAACTTTACGGATACTATTTGGAATTTTCATCTGCCCCGTCGTGACCGCTCGAGCCTGTGGATTTCTGAACATAACGCGCCAACCAAATGTAGGTATTTTGGATATAAAAATAATCTTTATGGAACAAAAGGAACATTTATTGTGTAACTGGGAGTCTCGTGAGTGCAAACATCCAAAGATCATCAAAGGTAAGCGATTCATTTTATTCCTTTTCTGACTTTCGTGACCAATCTTCTTTGCTGCTAGCTGTTTGTAATGTTTTGTCTGCTGAGAGAGATGTCCTTACATAAATGCTTGGTATGCTTTCGCCGAAAAGCTTTTTTGAAATCAGACATGCCAGGTGGACTAACAACAAGCTAAGCTGTGTTTTGCTATATTGCACTTGTGATTTCATGAAAATTAAATATTTTTAGTAATTTAATTTGAATTTGGCACTCTGCAATTCAGCGGATGATGCCGGAAATGATCCCGCTAACGGGATGGGTGCATCAAGAAGTTTTAACATCGCTTGGCCAGTAACCAAAAGGTCTCTGGTTCATATCCCTGAGCCGACTAGTTGAGCAAGGCACTTGCTCCTGTAAGTCGCTCTCGATAAGAGGGTCTGTTAAATGACTAAAATGTAAATGTTGACAGCATTGTCCACAGACCTGAGAATTTCTTATTGGACAAACCCAGTTAGTTCCTCCCTGTTTCCATCTGTGTTCTTCCGTTTGGTGCCTAATGAACACACCCCACTGGTTGTGCATCTGTGTGTCTCTTGCAGGTACGAAGGAGACTTCATTCAGGGGAAGTTCCAAGGCGCAGGCGTCTTCAGTCGTTTCGACGGGATGAAGTTCGAGGGAGAGTTCAAGAGTGGATGTGTGCAGGGATACGGTAAACAGTAGAATCTCCGCAACACTCTCTTTATACTTCTCTTATAAGGTTGAACTAAACAAGTTAATTCTCTCTCTCTCTCTCTCACTGTTAAATGACACAACTCACTTTGTAAAAGGAATCTGTAGCAGGGTCTTTTTCAATTATTCTGTATATTTAGAGTGGGGTTTAATGTGTAGCAGTAAGGTTAGATTTCGGTTTAAAACCTCTATGGGATCGGTGGAGCTAACATAGGCTAATGCGATTAGCATTAAGTTGTAAGTAACAAGAACATTTCCCAGGTCATAGACATATCTGATATTGGCAGAAAGCCGAAATTCTTGTTAATCTACAACATTTTGAACAGAAATGCAATGGTTCATTGATTCAGTCTAAAACTTTGAAAATACACTGCTGCCATCTAGTGGCCAAAACCTACATTGCGCCTGGGCTGGAATAATACAATATGGCCTTTCTCTTGCATTTCAAATATGATTGTACAAAACAAATACAAAAAAATGCATGTTTTTTTCTTCGTATTATCTTTTACTGGATATAATGTGTTATATTCTTTTACGTTGATTTCACATTTACACAAACTTCCAAGTGTTTCCTTTCAAATGGTATCAAGAATATGCATATCCTTGCTTTAGGTCCTGAGCTACAGGCAGTTAGATTTGGGTCATTCATGTCATTTTAGGCAAAAATTGAAAAAAATGGGCGGATCCTTAAGACTTGAACTTAAACATGACCTTTGCAGGTATGCTGACGTTCGCTGACGGATGTCCGGAAAGAGGGGGAGGAGGAGGAGGAGGAAGAGGAGGAGGAAGAGGAGGGACGAGCCACGAGGGTCTGTTTGAGAGAGGCCAGCTGGTGGGCAGAGAGGGGTGCCAGGGCACGGTGCAGCGGGCACAGGGGGCAGCCGCCAAGGCACGGGCGCTCTCCATGTGACCTGCAGCTAGGGTGCGCTACTCAGGGAGCACTTCACTATCATACTCACACCCTTCTTTTTTTCATTCATCTCATTCTGTTCTCTGTCTTTACGTTTGTACTCCTCTGTACACAGTGTACAAAACATTAAGAACACCCTTGCTCTCAGAAGAGCCTCAGTTCGTCGGGGGCCTGGACTCTACAAGGTGTCGAAAGCGTTCCACAGGGATGCTGGCCCATGTTGACTCCAAATACTCCAAATAGTTGTGTCAAGTTGACTGGATGTCCTTCGGGTGGTGGACCATTCTTGATACACACAGGGAACTGTTGAGCGTGAAAACCCCAGCAGCGATGCAGTTCTTGACACGCGCAAACCGGTGCGCCTGGCAGACTCAGACTTTTGATTGCCTCTATTAAAAAGAGGAGGATCCCATCAGCTATCTGTAGGCTAACTAAATTTATTTCCCAACTCTCCTAATATTAAGCATATTGCTTCGCTTTACAATCGGAGTAGCCTACCTAGCTGGCATGGAAATGAACCGTGGGAAAAGTGCCTTCCGTTCACTATTCAAGTGCATATGGCTGAGAGGTACATGATAATGACCAAGTCTAAACCAAAATGAATCTCACACAAATATTATTTAGCATATGTAAAGGCAAGATTAAATTGAGAATAGTCTGATGGGTGACAATATTATCCCCTGTGAATGATGCCCAGTGTGTGCAATCTAAGGCAAGAAACAGCACATTTTCTTGAGGACTTTAATTAGATCATAGTCACATGCATTGTGTGGTCTAGCCCATAGGCCTATATGTTTTGATAAGGTTTGTAATCACAACTAAAGTGGCCAAATAACACCAAACGTAGCCTCTAAGCCCAAGACCCCTGGAACATGGTTGTAGTGCCCATAGCCTACAGAGCCTAGTGAAACCTGTTCTTATAAGCCATCATTGTGCGATTGCGTGTGAAAACAGTTTTGACTGGACACTATTTAAAAGAAGATCCCAGCTTTCTCTTACTGCTATGTTTATTGCTTAATTCTTCACATTAAGTTCATGAATCTGCTTTATAAACGTTGTTCCCTACTTGCCGTTTTAAACACGTAACCACACGAAACCTCCATTCGCTTTTCCAGTAAAGGCTACGGATGACATTTTAAACATATTTTTATTTATAAAAAATATAATAAAATATCATTCCACACATATATTAATAGGGTATATGTAAAGACCAGATTAAATTGAGAATAGTCTGATGGGTGAGAATATGATCCAGCGCTTGTGGATGAGAGACTGATGAAGTGTGTGCAGCCTGCACAAGAAACAGAGCAGAGTGCTTCCCTTTCATTATCCAGCGCTTGTCGAGTAGTGAATGAGAGACTGATGAAGTGTGTGCAGCCTGCACAAGAATCAGAGCAGAGTGCTTCCCTTTCATTCAACTTTTTTCAAATCATCATTTGTCACATCATACGGCCTTAGAATGTATTCAAATTCTAAACATATAGCCCAACGTTTGTATCACAGCTAAAGTTGCATAAATAACTTAAGTTGCATAAATAAATAAATAAAGCATATAGGAAGACCTGTTCCTTTGTTAACCGTTCAACACAGAATAGCCGTATGGGCGCACTCCCTCGGAAATCGTTTGGAAAAAATATCCTTTCTACTTTATTTAGTTGTGTTCAATTGTGTTGTTCTTCATGTAAAATAATATAAAATAATGCCACGGGAATTATAAACTAATCCAGTCTGCTAAATGAACTAGTGTCGCCCACAGCCATATGGCATAGCCAGATCAGAGCCTTATCATAAGGACAACTCAGAGTGTTATTCAGTTCTTCTGTTCTTCTGAAATAGGCAACATTTTCTTCATGTCAACATGTTTCTTCAGACCTGCCTAAAATGAATAATAGATGTATTGTGATGGTGTAGGCTATATTACGTGGATGTATTATACTTTATAAATGTAGATTTTCCAAAAAGGTCCGCATCAGTGGCTTGTAGGCTGTGCATTGAAGCCGGAGATGCTAAACGTGTTTATGCTAATCAGCGGTCAATTACCGTGAGATCGGC
The DNA here is from genome assembly GCF_018296145.1 of Oncorhynchus tshawytscha. Lineage (NCBI taxonomy): Eukaryota > Metazoa > Chordata > Actinopteri > Salmoniformes > Salmonidae > Oncorhynchus > Oncorhynchus tshawytscha. Next base: position 182,793 of record NW_024609706.1, read on the forward strand.
AGTTATCTGCATGACAATCACCAGCTGACGAAATGTGATGACCGCCACGGCCCCATGTACACTCAGTGTATATTCCCTTCTTGTCTTTCTTTATCTTGATCTGTGTGTTGTTTCTCACCCCTCTTTGTATCCACGTCTTTCCATTCCTCTCTACGTCTATCATGTGTTTTCCCCTCTGGTTGTGCCTGCTTGGTGCGCTTACATGTCATTTACCCTCCACATCACAGTCAACCAACGAGCTACTGAATCTGATCCAGGATCTGCTGAGCCAAAACCCACACCTCCTCCTCGTTCCTAACCATTCATTCAACATACGGTGCTACCTACCTACTGCTAAATATGTTCCCAGATCAGCTCTAGCTGACACCAACCGCAACTACTCAGGAGTTGAAACTAGTGTCCAAGCAGGCAGAGACCATATTTGGATCTGTCACATTTCCACCATGGGGTTTTACACCGGTGCTTGGCCTAAAGACTCAGACTTTACACCGGTGTCCCTGTGGAAAAGCAGCATAAGAGGCCAGAGACTCAGTATTAAGAGGCCAGAGACTCAGTATTAGAGGCCAGCATTAGAAGAATTCATACTCTGTGCCACATAACATGGCTCAATCTGTTCTGGGGTCAGCTGACTGAAACGCCATTATCTTAATGCCAACCAACCATACTGTGCCAAGAGACTGGAGCAGGACCTGGAGCTGATTCCAGATCAGTGGATTTCAATAGATGCCTCACAAGGGACTGGAGTATTCCCCTGGTAGCAAGCAGGACAGAAGATTTTCCCTGATCATGTGATCTGCCCAAAATCTCCAGGCTTTAATTATTGTTGTCTAAGTCCCTACTGGTCCGGTCACATGGTTAGGGAAAGCTCCTGTCCCTGGTTATAGCTACTGTGTTGGGAGGTTGGGAAGGACTATTGATGTGTAGGTTGGGATGATGGTAGGGGGGGTATTTTCATTGGGTGGTAAGGGATGGTGGCCATATTGGGACAAATGACAAGTATTAAGATGACACTAGTGCAATTTGATAAAGATATTTAGCACTTTAACTTTGGGGTGCAATCGTCCTTAAATAAGGGTTTAGATACAGAGAGGAGAATACTAAACTACTGCTGTGTCTGTCATAGGGTTATGGGCCCTGGTCAAATGTAGTGCACTATATAGGGAATAGGGTGCCATGGGGATAAAGTCGGACAGTGGAGCACAAGTTTTGATTTGTCAACAACTTCATCACACAGAAGAAAACCACCATTACAAGAACACACAGATGAACTTCCTGTATAGCCGTTCCCTTCCTGTATCTGACAAATATGTCATCTATTTTTTACGATAAATAAGATTAAATGTTTAATGTCAGTATGTGTTTTTACAGAAAAAAGGTTTTGAACGAACTAATCTCAAGTTTTGTGAACAGTCGTGCTAGTGACTAACACACATTTCACACGTGGTATGATGATGTGACATTGTGCCTATTAAGGGAGAGTTGTCTGTGTGTATATGTAGTGTGTGGGGGGAGGGGGCATTAGGGGAGAGGTGTCATACCCATTGAAACTGAGGGCAGCTGTGTTTCACCTCAAACTTGTCTATTCAAGTATATATTTACAATATGGATTTTTATCAATATTCAATAGAAAAAAATGGGGTGCAGCTTATTTCTGGTGGTGGGGGGGGGTCTGTCTTACATCTGTCATTCATGAGGCTCTAAAGGGTTTTTTACACTACTGGGCCGAACAGAGGCGATCCAAACCAAGCTGTACTGAGCTGGCCTTGTTAGGCATCCACCGTTGTTGCTGTATGAAATCATGGCTTCTGCCTTAGTATCACGCTGTAATCACTGAACATCTGTTCTGTCTCCATTTGAAAATATGACACTCTAGAATGACTTATCCTTTTGAATTATGACTTGTCCTTTCACTTGTGTGTATTGAATCACCTTCCACCTGTTCTTGGTGGAAGGTGTACACTACTGTTCAGATGTACACTACTGTTCAGATGTACACTACTGTTCAGATGTACACTACTGTTCAGATGTACACTACTGTTCAGATGTACACTACTGTTCAGATGTACACTACTGTTCAGATGTACACTACTGTTCAGATGTACACTACTGTTCAGATGTACACTACCGTTCAGATGTACACTACCGTTCAGATGTACACTACTGTTCAGATGTACACTACTGTTCAGATGTACACTACTGTTCAGATGTACTACTACTGTTCAGATGTACACTACTGTTCAGATGTACACTACTGTTCAGATGTACACTACTGTTCAGATGTACACTACTGTTCAGATGTACACTACTGTTCAGATGTACACTACCGTTCAGATGTACACTACTGTTCAGATGTACACTACTGTTCAGATGTACACTACTGTTCAGATGTACACTACTGTTCAGATGTACACTACTGTTCAGATGTACACTACCTGTTCAGATGTACACTACTGTTCAGATGTACACTACTGTTCAGATGTACACTACTGTTCAGATGTACACTACTGTTCAGATGTACACTACTGTTCAGATGTACACTACTGTTCAGATGTACACTACTGTTCAGATGTACACTACTGTTCAGATGTACACTACTGTTCAGATGTACACTACTGTTCAGATGTACACTACTGTTCAGATGTACACTACTGTTCAGATGTACACTACTGTTCAGATGTACACTACTGTTCAGATGTACACTACCGTTCAGATGTACACTACTGTTCAGATGTACACTACTGTTCAGATGTACACTACTGTTCAGATGTACACTACTGTTCAGATGTACACTACCGTTCAGATGTACACTACCGTTCAGATGTACACTACTGTTCAGATGTACACTACTGTTCAGATGTACTGTTCAGATGTACACTACTGTTCAGATGTACACTACTGTTCAGATGTACACTACTGTTCAGATGTACACTACTGTTCAGATGTACACTACTGTTCAGATGTACACTACTGTTCAGATGTACACTACTGTTCAGATGTACACTACTGTTCAGATGTACACTACTGTTCAGATGTACACTACTGTTCAGATGTACACTACTGTTCAGATGTACACTACGTCAGATGTACACTACTGTTCAGATGTACACTACTGTTCAGATGTACACTACTGTTCAGATGTACACTACTGTTCAGATGTACACTACTGTTCAGATGTACACTACCGTTCAGATGTACACTACCGTTCAGATGTACACTACTGTTCAGATGTACACTACTGTTCAGATGTACACTACTGTTCAGATGTACACTACCGTTCAGATGTACACTACTGTTCAGATGTACACTACTGTTCAGATGTACACTACTGTTCAGATGTACACTACTGTTCAGATGTACACTACTGTTCAGATGTACACTACTGTTCAGATGTACACTACTGTTCAGATGTACACTACTGTTCAGATGTACACTACTGTTCAGATGTACACTACTGTTCAGATGTACACTACTGTTCAGATGTACACTACTGTTCAGATGTACACTACTGTTCAGATGTACACTACTGTTCAGATGTACACTACTGTTCAGATGTACACTACTGTTCAGATGTACACTACTGTTCAGATGTACACTACTGTTCAGATGTACACTACTGTTCAGATGTACACTACTGTTCAGATGTACACTACCGTTCAGATGTACACTACTGTTCAGATGTACACTACTGTTCAGATGTACACTACTGTTCAGATGTACACTACTGTTCAGATGTACACTACCGTTCAGATGTACACTACTGTTCAGATGTACACTACTGTTCAGATGTACACTACCGTTCAGATGTACACTACCGTTCAGATGTACACTACCGTTCAGATGTACACTACTGTTCAGATGTACACTACTGTTCAGATGTACACTACAGATGTACACTACTGTTCAGATGTACACTACTGTTCAGATGTACACTACTGTTCAGATGTACACTACTGTTCAGATGTACACTACTGTTCATGTACATGATGTACACTACTGTTCAGATGTACACTACTGTTCAGATGTACACTACTGTTCAGATGTACACTACTGTTCAGATGTACACTACTGTTCAGATGTACACTACTGTTCAGATGTACACTACTGTTCAGATGTACACTACTGTCAGATGTACACTACTGTTCAGATGTACACTACTGTTCAGATGTACACTACTGTTCAGATGTACACTACTGTTCAGATGTACACTACTGTTCAGATGTACACTACTGTTCAGATGATGTGTTCATGTACTGTTCAGATGTACACTACTGTTCAGATGTACACTACTGTTCAGATGTACACTACTGTTCAGATGTACACTACTGTTCAGATGTACACTACCGTTCAGATGTACACTACTGTTCAGAAGTACACTACTGTTCAGATGTACTACTAGTACACTACTGTTCAGATGTACACTACTGTTCAGATGTACACTGTTCAGATGTACACTACCGTTCAGATGTACACTACTGTTCAGGTGTACACTACTGTTCAGATGTACACTACTGTTCAGATGTACACTACTGTTCAGATGTACACTACTGTTCAGATGTACACTACTGTTCAGATGTACACTACTGTTCAGATGTACACTACTGTTCAGAAGTACACTACTGTTCAGATGTACACTACCGTTCAGATGTACACTACCTGTTCAGATGTACACTACTGTTCAGATGTACACTACTGTTCAGATGTACACTACTGTTCAGATGTACACTACCGTTCAGATGTACACTACTGTTCAGATGTACACTACCGTTCAGATGTACACTACTGTTCAGATGTACACTACCGTTCAGATGTACACTACCGTTCAGATGTACACTACCGTTCAGATGTACACTACCCTAATTTAAATAACATCAAATCGATCAGTAATACAGTGTAGACATTGTTGATGTTGTAAATGACTATTGTAGCTGGAAACAGCTGATTTTTTAATGGCATATCTACATAGGCTTACAGAGGCCCATCATCAGCAACCATCACTCCTGTGTTCCAATGGCACGTTGTGTTAGCTAATCCAATGTAGATATTTCATAATTTTTTTAATCTGCCGTTTCCAGCCACAATAGTAATTTACAACATTAACAATGTCAACCCTGTATTTCTGATCAATTTGATGTTATTTTAATGGACAAAAAATGTGCTTTTCTTTAAAAAACAAGGACATTTATAAGTGACCCCAAACTTTTGAACGGTAGTTTATATACACCAGATCTAGGAACACATCCTGTTGTTATAGAAAATGTCTCATGTGGTTTTGATCATGAGACACATTTTAGTCTTAAAGGTTAGATGTGTCTGACAGTGTTGCTCAAGCCATTCCTGGGGGTACTGGTTTTTGTTCTAGCCCAACACTAATCATTTCTAATCCGGTTTGTTAGCGCCTGCTGCGTCACTTTGGTGTTTTATTCTGGCTCAGCACCTGAATGTGCTAGTGCTGGGGCGGAACAAAAACATGCACCCCCTGAGGATCCCCTAGGAATGGATTGAGGAATACTGATTGGTGTCTGGAACTGGGGTTGAACCCTTTACAGGGTTTGCAAAACTCCATTAACTTGTCTGAAATTCCAAGGTTTTCCAGAAATCCTGGTTGGAGGATTTGGGATTTCCTGCATATACCCTTATGATTCAGGGACACATCCAACCGGGATTTCTGGAAAACCTTTGGGAATTTTGGGAAAATTACCGGTATTTTACAACCATTTACAAACCTGTAACCATTCTGAGAACAACCTAATGTCTTTATTACATGAGCCGTTAGTTACAGTAACAGAACAACCTAATGTCTTTATTACATGACCAGTTAGTTACAGTAACAACCTAATATCTTTATTACATGACCCTTTAGTTACAGTAACAGAACAACCTAATATCTTTATTACATGACCAGTTAGTTACAGTAACAAACTAATGTCTTTATTACATAACCAGTTAGTTACAGTAACAGAACAACCTAATGTCTTTATTACATGACCAGTTAGTTACAGTAACAACCTAATGTCTTTATTACATGACCAGTTAGTTACAGTAACAACCTAATGTCTTTATTACATGACCAGTTAGTTACAGTAACAACCTAATGTCTTTATTACATGACCAGTTAGTTACAGTAACAGAACAACCTAATGTCTTTATTACATGACCAGTTAGTTACAGTAACAGAACAACCTAATGTCTTTATTACATGACCAGTTAGTTACAGTAACAGAACAACCTAATATCTTTATTACATGACCTGTTAGTTACAGTAACAACATAATATCTTTATTACATGACCAGTTAGTTACAGTAACAACCTAATGTCTTTATTACATGACCAGTTAGTTACAGTAACAGAACAACCTAATGTCTTTATTACATGACCAGTTAGTTACAGTAACAGAACAACCTAATGTCTTTATTACATGACCAGTTAGTTACAGTAACAGAACAACCTAATATCTTTATTACATGACCTGTTAGTTACAGTAACAACATAATATCTTTATTACATGACCAGTTAGTTACAGTAACAACCTAATGTCTTTATTACATGACCAGTTAGTTACAGTAACAGAACAACCTAATGTCTTTATTACATGACATGTTAGTTACAGTAACAACCTAATGTCTTTATTACATGACCTGTTAGTTACAGTAACAAACTAATGTCTTTATTACATGACCCGTTAGTTACAGTAACAAACAAATGTCTTTATTACATGACCAGTTAGTTACAGTAACAACCTAATGTCTTTATTACATGACCAGTTAGTTACAGTAACAGAACAACCTAATGTCTTTATTACATGACCAGTTAGTTACAGTAACAGAACAACCTAATATCTTTATTACATGACCAGTTAGTTACAGTAACAGAACAACCTAATGTCTTTATTACATGACCTGTTAGTTACAGTAACAACCTAATGTCTTTATTACATGACCTGTTAGTTACAGTAACAACCTAATGTCTTTATTACATGACCAGTTAGTTACAGTAACAGAACAACCTAATGTCTTTATTACATGACCTGTTAGTTACAGTAACAACCTAATGTCTTTATTACATGACCAGTTAGTTACAGTAACAACCTAATGTCTTTATTACATGACCAGTTAGTTACAGTAACAACCTAATGTCTTTATTACATGACCAGGTAGTTACAGTAACAACCTAATGTCTTTATTACATGACCAGGTAGTTACAGTAACAACCTAATGTCTTTATTACATGACCAGTTAGTTACAGTAACAACCTAATGTCTTTATTACATGACCAGTTAGTTACAGTAACAACCTAATGTCTTTATTACATGACCAGTTAGTTACAGTAACAACCTAATGTCTTTATTACATGACCAGTTAGTTACAGTAACAACCTAATGTCTTTATTACATGACCAGTTAGTTACAGTAACAACCTAATGTCTTTATTACATGACCAGTTAGTTACAGTAACAACCTAATGTCTTTATTACATGACCAGTTAGTTACAGTAACAACCTAATGTCTTTATTACATGACCAGGTAGTTACAGTAACAACCTAATGTCTTTATTACATGACCAGTTAGTTACAGTAACAACCTAATGTCTTTATTACATGACCAGGTAGTTACAGTAACAACCTAATGTCTTTATTACATGACCAGGTAGTTACAGTAACAACCTAATGTCTTTATTACATGACCAGTTAGTTACAGTAACAACCTAATGTCTTTATTACATGACCAGTTAGTTACAGTAACAACCTAATGTCTTTATTACATGACCAGGTAGTTACAGTAACAGAACAACCTAATGTCTTTATTACATGACCAGGTAGTTACAGTAACAACCTAATGTCTTTATTACATGACCAGGTAGTTACAGTAACAGAACAACCTAATGTCTTTATTACATGACCAGGTAGTTACAGTAACAACCTAATGTCTTTATTACATGACCAGGTAGTTACAGTAACAACCTAATGTCTTTATTACATGACCAGTTAGTTACAGTAACAACCTAATGTCTTTATTACATGACCAGTTAGTTACAGTAACAACCTAATGTCTTTATTACATGACCAGTTAGTTACAGTAACAACCTAATGTCTTTATTACATGACCAGGTAGTTACAGTAACAACCTAATGTCTTTATTACATGACCAGTTAGTTACAGTAACAACCTAATGTCTTTATTACATGACCAGTTAGTTACAGTAACAGAACAACCTAATGTCTTTATTACATGACCAGGTAGTTACAGTAACAACCTAATGTCTTTATTACATGACCAGGTAGTTACAGTAACAACCTAATGTCTTTATTACATGACCAGTTAGTTACAGTAACAACCTAATGTCTTTATTACATGACCAGTTAGTTACAGTAACAACCTAATGTCTTTATTACATGACCAGTTAGTTACAGTAACAACCTAATGTCTTTATTACATGACCTGTTAGTTACAGTAACAAACTAATGTCTTTATTACATGACCTGTTAGTTACAGTAACAACCTAATGTCTTTATTACATGACCTGTTAGTTACAGTAACAACCTAATGTCTTTATTACATGACCAGTTAGTTACAGTAACAGAACAACCTAATGTCTTTATTACATGACCTGTTAGTTACAGTAACAACCTAATGTCTTTATTACATGACCAGTTAGTTACAGTAACAGAACAACCTAATGTCTTTATTACACGACCTGTTAGTTACAGTAACAACCTAATGTCTTTATTACATGACCTGTTAGTTACAGTAACAACCTAATGTCTTTATTACATGACCAGTTAGTTACAGTAACAACCTAATATCTTTATTACATGACCAGGTAGTTACAGTAACAACCTAATGTCTTTATTACATGACCAGGTAGTTACAGTAACAACCTAATGTCTTTATTACATGACCAGTTAGTTACAGTAACAACCTAATGTCTTTATTACATGACCAGTTAGTTACAGTAACAACCTAATGTCTTTATTACATGACCAGTTAGTTACAGTAACAACCTAATGTCTTTATTACATGACCAGTTAGTTACAGTAACAACCTAATGTCTTTATTACATGACCAGTTAGTTACAGTAACAACCTAATGTCTTTATTACATGACCAGTTAGTTACAGTAACAACCTAATGTCTTTATTACATGACCAGTTAGTTACAGTAACAACCTAATGTCTTTATTACATGACCAGGTAGTTACAGTAACAACCTAATGTCTTTATTACATGACCAGTTAGTTACAGTAACAACCTAATGTCTTTATTACATGACCAGGTAGTTACAGTAACAACCTAATGTCTTTATTACATGACCAGGTAGTTACAGTAACAACCTAATGTCTTTATTACATGACCAGTTAGTTACAGTAACAACCTAATGTCTTTATTACATGACCAGTTAGTTACAGTAACAACCTAATGTCTTTATTACATGACCAGGTAGTTACAGTAACAGAACAACCTAATGTCTTTATTACATGACCAGGTAGTTACAGTAACAACCTAATGTCTTTATTACATGACCAGGTAGTTACAGTAACAGAACAACCTAATGTCTTTATTACATGACCAGGTAGTTACAGTAACAACCTAATGTCTTTATTACATGACCAGGTAGTTACAGTAACAACCTAATGTCTTTATTACATGACCAGTTAGTTACAGTAACAACCTAATGTCTTTATTACATGACCAGTTAGTTACAGTAACAACCTAATGTCTTTATTACATGACCAGTTAGTTACAGTAACAACCTAATGTCTTTATTACATGACCAGGTAGTTACAGTAACAACCTAATGTCTTTATTACATGACCAGTTAGTTACAGTAACAACCTAATGTCTTTATTACATGACCAGTTAGTTACAGTAACAGAACAACCTAATGTCTTTATTACATGACCAGGTAGTTACAGTAACAACCTAATGTCTTTATTACATGACCAGGTAGTTACAGTAACAACCTAATGTCTTTATTACATGACCAGTTAGTTACAGTAACAACCTAATGTCTTTATTACATGACCAGTTAGTTACAGTAACAACCTAATGTCTTTATTACATGACCAGTTAGTTACAGTAACAACCTAATGTCTTTATTACATGACCTGTTAGTTACAGTAACAAACTAATGTCTTTATTACATGACCAGTTAGTTACAGTAACAACCTAATGTCTTTATTACATGACCAGGTAGTTACAGTAACAACCTAATGTCTTTATTACATGACCTGTTAGTTACAGTAACAACCTAATGTCTTCATTACATGACCTGTTAGTTACAGTAACAACCTAATGTCTTTATTACATGACCAGTTAGTTACAGTAACAACCTAATGTCTTTATTACATGACCAGTTAGTTACAGTAACAGAACAACCTAATGTCTTTATTACATGACCAGTTAGTTACAGTAACAACCTAATGTCTTTATTACATGACCTGTTAGTTACAGTAACAACCTAATGTCTTTATTACATGACCAGTTAGTTACAGTAACAGAAGAAGCTCATGTCAAGGTGCTTGGTTTGGTGTAGAGGTATTTTGTTTCATCTGTGTCTGATATATTTCAATTGAGACTATATGACTGTTTACTTTACAATATACCAGGTTCCTGGTTCTATATAGTGGAAGTCCTGAGTTGAATGTATGTTTCACTTCTACACGTTCTATTGTAGTGAAATCTCTGGGAGCTGAAACACAACGCTGTTCTCCATTGTTTCTACTGTTGTATCTTAAGTGTTGTGGTCTGTACTAGAGACTCTTGTTGTGTAATTCACATTTAGCAGAACTATAAAAAGTCAACCCAATGCTTCCATTGCATGGACACTTACACACACCGTTTGTCACGCGTCGGCATAACAGATACGACGCAGACAAATTGTTGAACTATTGTCCTCATAAGTACAGAAATTCTATTGGTCCATCATACCAGGCCCTGAGAGACTCCTGTCTGAGGGGTGTACTTGTACATCAAGCTGCCTCACGGCTCCTATGAAGCCTTGGCACCCGCAAGGCTACTTACTTACTATAGCCACCATGTCTAAGAAAACACACACACCGAAAACACACCAATCAAAGGGACAGAACATCTGTGTGCCTGCATTGAACCCATGGAACACTGTGTTTTGAATCCATCCATAATGACTATTACAGTTTGAGGGTTTATCAGGTTGGCTTGTTTGTTTATCTTTTCCCTGCTAATGAAGGAAAGAGCCAGTCAACCAGAGGCCTGGGGTCGTGTTCACTTGGCACCAAAAGGCAGCAAGGGGCAGAAACGAACTAACCTGAAAAGAAAAGCTTGTTTTTGTTTCCTGTTACAAAGTGTTTTTGCACTGTTGTGCTACAGTGTGCACTAATGAATTTGACCCTGTTGGAGTTCAACTGTACACAGTGGGCACCACGAGTGTTATAGTGTACAGGGAGATAGTCTATTAAAGCTAATCACTAAGGCCTTCTCAGAATAGGTTTCCTGTGCTGTTGTTCTCTGTTTGGGGTCTTGGGAGTGTGTGTGTGTGTGTGTGTGTGTGTGTGTGTGAGAGAGAGAGAGAGATGGGAGATAGGGAGGAGAGCGATAGAGAGAGATGGGAGATAGGGAGGAGAGCGACAGAGAGATGGGAGATAGGGAGGAGAGCGACAGAGAGAGATGGGAGATAGGGAGGAGAGCGACAGAGAGAGATGGGAGATAGGGAGGAGAGCGACAGAGAGAGATGGGAGATAGGGAGGAGCGACGAGCAGAGAGAGATGGGAGATAGGGAGGAGAGCGACAGAGAGAGATGGGAGATAGGGAGGAGAGCGACGGAGAGAGATGGGAGATAGGGAGGAGAGCGACAAGAGAGAGAGATGGGAGATAGGGAGGAGAGCGACGCGAGAGAGATGGGAGATAGGGAGGAGAGCGACAGAGAGAGATGGGAGATAGGGAGGAGAGCGACAGAGAGAGATGGGAGATAGGGAGGAGAGCGACAGAGAGAGATGGGAGATAGGGAGGAGAGCGACAGAGAGAGATGGGAGATAGGGGAGAGCGACGGAGGAGATGGGAGATAGGGAGGAGAGCGACAGAGAGAGATGGGAGATAGGGAGGAGAGCGACAGAGAGAGATGGGAGATAGGGAGGAGAGCGACAGAGAGAGATGGGAGATAGGGAGGAGAGCGACAGAGAGAGATGGGAGATAGGGAGGAGAGCGACAGAGAGAGATGGGAGATAGGGAGGAGAGCGACAGAGAGAGATGGGAGATAGGGAGGAGAGCGACAGAGAGAGATGGGAGATAGGGAGGAGAGCGACAGAGAGAGATGGGAGATAGGGAGGAGAGCGACAGAGAGAGATGGGAGATAGGGAGGAGAGAGCGACAGAGAGAGATGGGAGATAGGGAGGAGAGCGACAGAGAGAGATGGGAGATAGGGAGGAGAGCGACAGAGAGAGATGGGAGATAGGGAGGAGAGCGATGGGAGAGAGAGATGGGAGATGGGGAGGGGAGAGCGACAGAGAGAGATGGGAGATAGGGAGGAGAGCGACGGAGAGAGATGGGAGATAGGGAGGAGAGCGACGGAGAGAGATGGGAGATAGGGAGGAGAGCGACAGAGAGAGATGGGAGATAGGGAGGAGAGCGACGGAGTGAAAGAAACAAACAAATAAAGCGGGAGATAAACGTGTTGCGATTTCAGGGAAACTGAAAAACTGTGATGTCATCGGAGCCAATTGATCGTTGTGTTCTCTATGGGGATTTCAAAAGGCATATTCTACATATATGTATTTGAAGACAAAAGTACGTGGCATTAAAATGAACATTTAAGATCATTAATTAAAGAGAAAACGATTTTTGACTTGCTAATTCAATTTTTTTTAGTAGAACAAATGTTAGGAGGTGAAAAGAGCATTGATTTTAATTAAGTGTAGTTGTGTCTGTTTGTGGTGGTCCTTAATAGACTGGCTTAGAAACCTCTGGATGGTATGTCAGCAAAACACAACCACCCCACACACACAGGTCCCTAAACCAAAATACACACATACACACACACACACTTGCATGCCCTAAACCAAAAGACTCTCTCTCTCGCTCACACACACACACCCTAAACCAAAATACACACACGCACACACCCTAAACCAAAACACACCCACACACTATGAGCAGTATTTTGGACTCTGATCCCATAATTTCCAGGAGTAACTATCTGACAGTCAGCCCTACAGCCATCCTCCTTCTCCCCCGGTTCTCTCCCTCCCTCCCTCCCTCCCCCTTCCTGACAGACAGCCCTACACCCTTCCTCCTTCTCCTCCGGTTCTCTCCCTCCCCCTTCCTGACAGACAGCCCTACAGCCATCCTCATCCTTCCCCTCCGGTTCTCTGTCCCTCCCCTTCCTGACAGACAGCCCTACACACCTCCTCCTTTTCCTCCGGTTCTCTGTCCCTCCCCCTTCCTGACAGACAGCCCTACACACCTCCTCCTTTTCCTCCTTCTCTCCCTCCCCCTTCCTGACAGACAGCCCTACACACCTCCTCCTTTTCCTCCAGTTCTCTCCCTCCCCCTTCCTGACAGACAGCCCTACACACCTCCTCCTTTTCCTCCAGTTCTCTCCCTCCCCCTTCCTGACAGACAGCCCTACACACCTCCTCCTTCTCCTCCGGTTCTCTCCCTCCCCCTTCCTGACAGACAGCCCTACACACCTCCTCCTTTTCTCTCCCTCCCCCTTCCTGACAGACAGCCCTACACACCTCCTCCTTCTCCTCCGGTTCTCTCCCTCCCCCTTCCTGACAGACCTACACACCTCCTCCTTCTCCTCCGGTTCTCTCCCTCCCCCTTCCTGACAGACAGCCCTACACACCTCCTCCTTCTCCTCCGGTTCTCTCCCTCCCCCTTCCTGACAGACAGCCCTACACACCTCCTCCTTCTCCTCCGGTTCTCTCCCTCCCCCTTCCTGACAGACAGCCCTACACACCTCCTTCTCCTCCGGTTCTCTCCCTCCCTCCCCCTTCCTGACAGACAGCCCTACAGCCATCCTCATCCTTCCCCTCCGGTTCTCTCCCTCCCCCTTGCTGACAGGCAGCCCTACAGCCATCCTCCTTCCCCTCCAGTTCTCTCTCTCTCCCCCTTGCTGACAGACAGCCCTACACCCCTCCTCCTTCTCGTTCTCTCTCCCCCTCCTGTCAACTAAAATAGCTTTAAGGTGTGTTTAGGTTGGACTTTAACCCCCCGCCTGTTCCGTCTCCTTGGCAACCGTTCAGAGTTCCCTTAATTTGTATCATCTGAATCCCAAGTGCTGCCTGCCTGCCTGCCACCATAATCATACAGCTTGTTGCCATGGCAAAATATTTAAATATTGTTTACTCTGCTTTTCGGCCGTTCACTATAGACGTCTTTACCTGACAAGTGCAGAAGTGTCAGTTGAAGAAACACGTTTGTGCGTGTCTGTGTGCGTGTGCATGTCTGTGTGCGTGTGCATGTCTGTGTGCGTGTGTGTGTGTGTGTGCATGTCTGTGTGCGTGTGTCTGTGTGCGTGTGCATGTCTGTGTGCGTGTGCATGTCTGTGTGCGTGTGTGTGTGTCTGTGTGCGTGTACATGTCTGTGTGCGTGTGTGTGTCTGTGTGCGTGTACATGTCTGTGTGCGTGTGTGTTGTCTTTTGTTCCCTGACTAAAATAAATGAATCCTTCAACACTAGTGTGTGTGTGTGTGTGTGTGGGGGTTAGTAGTTTATTCATTTTCTTGGTGGTTATTGTGTTTTCTTCCATTGGGACAGATTTACCCCTTCAGTCTATTTCACACTTGTGTGTGTTTTAAAGAAAGCTCTTTGTTATCTTATCAGCCAAGCTTCACGGCAAGCACCCTCTCACACACACACACCCTTCACAGACTCCCAAAAGCTTTGAAGCGTGTTAGTGTGGTACTGCAAACCACAGATTGATAGGACCTGCTACTGCAGAGACACACAGAGAAACACTGATACCGAGCAGAGAATGGCACCAATAAACTTGACTATACGAATACAAACTCAGCCTGTGTTGCCTGGTTTAATACATTAAAAAACAAACACTGCTATGATCATTGACTTTGAATTCTATAAAGACAATACATCTGGGAGTGATCCTCTT
This sequence comes from Oncorhynchus tshawytscha, assembly GCF_018296145.1. NCBI lineage: Eukaryota > Metazoa > Chordata > Actinopteri > Salmoniformes > Salmonidae > Oncorhynchus > Oncorhynchus tshawytscha. Next base: position 197,870 of record NW_024609706.1, read on the forward strand.
CTCCCTAAACATTTCTAACATGGGGGTGGAGGGCAGCGTATGTAGGATATGGATGCAGTTCCAAGTTCACACATGCATGTTTGATGGGTTCAGGGTGTTGAAATATATCACGTGAATAGAAAAAGAGAACAGCCACCTGTTGAGACGCTCGAGGACTTTTTAACGTTTCCTTTCGGGCTCCTGAGTGGTGCAGCGGTCTAAGGCACTGCATCTCAGTGCTAGAGGCATCACTACAGACCCTGGTTCGATCCCGGGCTGTATCACAACCGTCCGTGATCGGGAATCCCATAGGGCAGCGCACAATTGGCCCAGCATCGTCCGGGTTAGGGGAGGGTTTTGCCGGGGTAGACCGTCATTGTAAAATAAGAATTTATTCTTAACTGACTTCCCTAGTTAAATAAAGTTTAAATAAAAAAAGTATTTAGAAGGACTGAATCCCAAATGGCACCCCAATCCCTATATAGTGCACTACTTTTGCATAGGGCTCAGGTCAAAAGTAGTGAATTATGAAGAGAAGAGGATGCCATTTGGGACACAGATCATCCCTGAAGGAGCTGAACCTACAGACAGACTACTGTCGGTACATGTAGACTGTAACAAAACAGTAGCCTATGGCTGAATGGGACCCTATTTCCTACATAGTGCACTATTTTGACCAGGACCCATATGGGAATTGGGTGTAGGAAAAGGGTGTAGGGAATAGGGTGTCATTTGGGATGCGGCGGCCTCAAGTGAAGTTTTAATTGAGGAAAATAAGAACAATCCGAAATTCCTTTTTGATACTGTCACAAAGCTAACTAAAAAGCAGCATTCCCCAAGAGAGGATGGCTTTCACTTCAGCAGTAATAAATTCATGAACTTCTTTGAGGAAAAGATCATGATCATTAGAAAGCAAATTACAGACTCCTCTTTAAATCTGAGTATTCCTCCAAAGCTCAGTAAGTCCTGAGTCTGCACAACTCTGCCAGGACCTAGGATTAAGAGAGACACTCAAGTGTTTTAGTACTATATCTCTTGACACAATGATGAAAATAATCATGGCCTCTAAACCTTCAAGCTGCATACTGGACCCTATTCCAACTAAACTACTGAAAGAGCTGCTTCCTGTGCTTGGCCCTCCTATGTTGAACATAATAAACGGCTCTCTATCCACCGGATGTGTACCAAACTCACTAAAAGTGGCAGTGTCACGTAGAGTAGGCCAGATGGCTAAACTGGATAACCTAACCTCTATAAAATAAAAAGATGGCGGAACCGCAAAAGTTCTTCTGTGCAAAGGTGTTTATTTACAAGTGATTCCGGAACAGAAAATAACAGTACTGCCATCAACGTCTACCTTATGGGACAGCTTAACAACAATGCTGCCCCATCCACAGCTCAATCCAAAAAATCCCCCTTAGAGACTGGAGAGAGGCTCCTTTTGTAGGGCTAGCCCCTCCCCTCAGAACAATTAACCCTAATTAATTAATCAATTAACAATACAAACCTACATTTTCCATGAACTAAACATACTAAAGGATATACATTGCAACACGGTTTTAAACAATATCACAACATAACATTTACAACATTACATCATTACTGACAATATCTTTCAATATGCCCATATGCATTAATGAGCCATTTGGGACAGGCACTATAAAGCCAACCCAATTCCCTTAGCTCGGGTCCTTTTCCAGCATACCCAGAAGCTACAGAGATGGAGAGAGAGGAACAGAACAAACAAACAATGCGCCCATCCACAACATTGATAAGTATAATAATTATTGTATCTCTCAAATATGAACATTGACAAGTGTGAAATGCATGCACCAAGACAGAAGTTAAATTGTGTGTCGACCCACATTGTTAACTTATGGTATAATGGCGCAGGGAGGAGTGATGAATATGTGTGTGCGTTAAAGAACCGCGGCCAGTGACGGACTTCTGCGTCACAGGCAGTAATAAAGCCTCTCTTGAAAAAGCCAAACCTTGACCCAGAAAATATAAAAAACTATCGGCCTATATCGAATCTTCCATTCCTCTCAAAAATGTTAGAAAAAGCTGTTGCGCAGCAACTCACTGCCTGACTAAAGACAAACAATGTATACGAAATGCTTCAGTCTGGTTTTAGACCCCATCATAGCACTAAGACTGCACTTGTGAAGGTGGTAAAAACTTTTGAATGGCGTCAGACCGAGGCTCTGCATCTGTCCTCGTGCTCCTAGACCTTAATGCTGCTTTTGATACCATCGATCACCACATTCTTTTGGAGAGATTGGAAACCCAAATTGGTCAACACGGACAACTTCTGGCCTGGTTTAGATCTTATCTGTCGGAAAGATATCAGTTTGTCTCTGTGAATGGTTTGTCCTCTGACAAATCAACTGTAAATTTCGGTGTTCCTCAAGGTTCCGTTTTAGGACCACTGTTGTTTTCACTATATATTTTACCTCTTGGGGATGTCATTCGAAAAAATTATGTTAACTTTCACTGCTATGTGGATGACACACAGCTGTACATTTCAATGAAACATGGTGAAGCCCCAAAATTGCCCTTGCTAGAAGCCTTTCAGACATAAGGAAGTGGATGGCTGCAAACTTTCTACTTTTAAACTCGGACAAAACAGAGATGCTTGTGTTAGGTCCCAAGAAACAAAGAGATCTTCTGTTGAATCGGACAATTAATCTTGATGGTTGTACAGTCGTCTCAAATAAAACTGTGAAGGACCTCGGCGTTACTCTGGACCCTAATCTCTCTTTTGACAAACATATCAAGACTGTTTCAAGGACAGCTTTTTTCCATCTACGTAACATTGCAAAAATCAGAAACTTTGTGTCCAAAAATTGCAGAAAAATGTATCCATGCTTTTGTTACTTCTAGGTTAGACTACTGCAATGCTTTACTTTCCGGCTACCCGGATAAAGCACTAAATAAACTTCAGTTAGTGCTAAATACGGCTGCTAGAATCCTGACTAGAACCAAAAAATTTGATCATATTACTCCAGTGCTAGCCTCCCTACACTGGCTTCCTGTTAAGGCAAGGGCTGATTTCAAGGTTTTACTGCTAACCTACAAAGCATTACATGGGCTTGCTCCTACCTATGTTTCTCATTTGGTCCTGCCGTACATACCTACACATACGCTACGGTCACAAGACGCAGGCCTCCTAATTGTCCCTAGAATTTCTAAGCAAACAGCTCGAGGCAGGGCTTTCTCCTATAGAGCTCCATTTTTATGGAATGGTCTGCCTACCCATGTGAGAGACGCAGACTCTGTCTCAACCATTAAGTCTTTACTGAAGACTCATCTCTTCAGTGGGTCATATGATTGAGTGTAGTCTGGACCAGGAGTGTGAAGGTGAACGGAAAGGCTCTAGAGCAATGAACCGCCCTTGCTGTCTCTACTTGGCCGGTTCCCCTCTCTCCACTGGGATTCTCTGCCTCTAACCCTATTACAGGGGCTGAGTCACTGGCTTACTGGTGCTCTTCCATGCCGTCCCTAGGAGGGGTGCGACACTAGAGTGAGTTTAGTCACTGACGTGATCTTCCTGTCTGGGTTGGTGCCCCCCCTTGGGTTGTGCCGTGGCGGAGATCTTTGTGGGCTATACTCTGCCTTTTCTCAGGATGGTAAGTTGGTGGTTGAAGATATCCCTCTAGTGGTGTGGGGGCTGTGCTTTGGCAAAGTGGGTGGGGTTATATCCTTCCTGTTTGGTCCTGTCCGGGGGTATCATCGGATGGGGCCACAGTGTCTTCTGACCCCTCCTGTCTCAGCCTCCAGTATTTATGCTGCAGTAGTTTGTGTCGGGGGGCTAGGGTCAGTTTGTTATATCTGGAGTACTTCTCCTGTCTTATCCGGTGTCCTGTGTGAATTTAAGTATGGTCTCTCTAATTCTCTCTTTCTTTCTCTCTCTTGGAGGACCTGAGCCCTAGGACCATGCCTCAGGACTACCTGGCATGATGACTCCTTGCTGTCCCCAGTCCACCTGGCCGTGCTGCTGCTCCAGTTTCAATTGTTCTGCCTGCGGCTATGGAACCCTGACCTGTTCACCGGACGTGCTACCTGTCCCAGCCCTGCTGTTTTCAACACTCTAGAGACAGCAGGAGTGGTAGAGATACTCTTAATGATCGGCTATGAAAAGCCAACTGTACAGAGATACTGGATCCATAGAGGTAGATATGTATAGGGGTAAACATACTATATACAGGGTCAGTACCATATTATAATGTACAGGGATACTGGATCTATAGAGGTAGATATGTATAGTGGTAAACATACTATATGCAGGATCAGTACCATATTATAATGTACAGGGATACGGGATCTATAGAGGTAGATATGTATAGTGGTAAGGTGACGAGGCATCAGGATATATGATAAACAGAGTAGCAGCAGCTTGTATGTGAGTGGGTGTGTGTGTGTAGAGTCAGTATAAATATATGTGCATATTTTGTTTGTGTGAGCAAATTATGAAGTGTGTGTGTATGTGTGTGTGTAGGGCTGTGTGTGTGTGTGTGCGCATAGAGACAGTACAACACTACAAAAAAATTAAAATACCAGGGTTAACTCAGATAGTCTGTGTAGCCATGTTGTTTGCTCTGCTATGATGTATTCTGTGTTAGAAGACAAGTGTCCAGCCTTCCTCTCCTCCAGGATCAAATCCTCCATGTTTAACTAGAAGGCTGATGTTAATGCCACAGTCTACCAGGGTAGAATCCTCCATGTTTAACTAGAAGGCTGATGTTAATGCCACAGTCTACCAGGGTAGAATCCTCCATGTTTCACTAGAAGGCTGATGTTAATGCCACAGTCTACCAGGGTAGAATCCTCCATGTTTCACTAGAAGGCTGATGTTAATGCCAGTCTACCAGGGTAGAATCCTCCATGTTTCACTAGAAGGCTGATGTTAATGCCACAGTCTACCAGGGTAGAATCCTCCATGTTTCACTAGAAGGCTGATGTTAATGCCACAGTCTACCAGGGTAGAATCCTCCATGTTTCACTAGAAGGCTGATGTTAATGCCACAGTCTACCAGGGTAGAATCCTCCATGTTTAACTAGAAGGCTGATGTTAATGCCACAGTCTACCAGGGTAGAATCCTCCATGTTTCACTAGAAGGCTGATGTTAATGCCACAGTCTACCAGGGTAGAATCCTCCATGTTTCACTAGAAGGCTGATGTTAATGCCACAGTCTACCAGGGTAGAATCCTCCATGTTTCACTAGAAGGCTGATGTTAATGCCACAGTCTACCAGGGTAGAATCCTCCATGTTTAACTAGAAGGCTGATGTTAATGCCACAGTCTACCAGGGTAGAATCCTCCATGTTTAACTAGAAGGCTGATGTTAATGCCACAGTCTACCAGGGTAGAATCCTCCATGTTTCACTAGAAGGCTGATGTTAATGCCACAGTCTACCAGGGTAGAATCCTCCATGTTTAACTAGAAGGCTGATGTTAATGCCACAGTCTACCAGGGTAGAATCCTCCATGTTTCACTAGAAGGCTGATGTTAATGCCACAGTCTACCAGGGTAGAATCCTCCATGTTTCACTAGAAGGCTGATGTTAATGCCACAGTCTACCAGGGTAGAATCCTCCATGTTTCACTAGAAGGCTGATGTTAATGCCACAGTCTACCAGGGTAGAATCCTCCATGTTTCACTAGAAGGCTGATGTTAATGCCACAGTCTACCAGGGTAGAATCCTCCATGTTTAACTAGAAGGCTGATGTTAATGCCACAGTCTACCAGGGTAGAATCCTCCATGTTTAAGTAGAAGGCTGATGTTAATGCCAGTCTACCAGGGTAGAATCCTCCATGTTTAAGTAGAAGGCTGATGTTAATGCCACAGTCTACCAGGGTAGAATCCTCCATGTTTAAGTAGAAGGCTGATGTTAATGCCACAGTCTACCAGGGTAGAATCCTCCATGTTTAACTAGAAGGCTGATGTTAATGCCACAGTCTACCAGGGTAGAATCCTCCATGTTTAACTAGAAGGCTGATGTTAATGCCACAGTCTACCAGGGTAGAATCCTCCATGTTTCACTAGAAGGCTGATGTTAATGCCACAGTCTACCAGGGTAGAATCCTCCATGTTTCACTAGAAGGCTGATGTTAATGCCAGTCTACCAGGGTAGAATCCTCCATGTTTCACTAGAAGGCTGATGTTAATGCCAGTCTACCAGGGTAGAATCCTCCATGTTTAACTAGAAGGCTGATGTTAATGCCACAGTCTACCAGGGTAGATTCCTCCATGTTTCACTAGAAGGCTGATGTTAATGCCACAGTCTACCAGGGTAGAATCCTCCATGTTTCACTAGAAGGCTGATGTTAATGCCACAGTCTACCAGGGTAGAATCCTCCATGTTTCACTAGAAGGCTGATGTTAATGCCACAGTCTACCAGGGTAGAATCCTCCATGTTTCACTAGAAGGCTGATGTTAATGCCACAGTCTACCAGGGTAGAATCCTCCATGTTTCACTAGAAGGCTGATGTTAATGCCACAGTCTACCAGGGTAGAATCCTCCATGTTTCACTAGAAGGCTGATGTTAATGCCACAGTCTACCAGGGTAGAATCCTCCATGTTTCACTAGAAGGCTGATGTTAATGCCACAGTCTACCAGGGTAGAATCCTCCATGTTTCACTAGAAGGCTGATGTTAATGCCACAGTCTACCAGGGTAGAATCCTCCATGTTTCACTAGAAGGCTGATGTTAATGCCACAGTCTACCAGGGTAGAATCCTCCATGTTTCACTAGAAGGCTGATGTTAATGCCACAGTCTACCAGGGTAGAATCCTCCATGTTTCACTAGAAGGCTGATGTTAATGCCACAGTCTACCAGGGTAGAATCCTCCATGTTTCACTAGAAGGCTGATGTTAATGCCACAGTCTATTAGGTTTATTGGTTGTATTTTGACAGGCTAAGAGTTACCACCGAAACTCTTTTGGCTTCCAAGAAAGAAAGAGAGACAGAGAGAGAGACAGAGAAAAAACGAGTGAGATACAGTGACAGACAGAGAGAAAGATAGAAACAGAGTGAAGGAATGAGAGGAGTGAATAAAGGAGTAGAAAGAGAGGAATGTAGCTGACTGCGGTATGAGCGAGGGAAATTATAGCTCAACTGGAACGAAATAAAGAAAGAGGGAGGGATTAGAGATGGAGGGATGGTAGGAGGGATGGAGGGAGGGTAGGAGGGATGGGAGACTGGCTGAGAGGAGTACCAAGGGATACAAAGACATGATCAAAATATGCAAGGTTGTTCAGAGCTCTGTGTTTGAGTGTGTTTGACCCTTATTCTGTAAAATCTGTCTCTGTGAGCAAGGAAAAGATCCTTCAGGGGTTTGAGTATATTCATATACAATCTGTATGGATACAGTGTACAGGGTCTGGGTGGGCTGGAGCCCCCATAGGGCTCTGGTCTAAAGTAGTGCCCTATATAGAGAATAGGGTGCCATTTGGGATGCGACCTAAGAGTGAGGAAAACAGCTCTGCACCCACTGAGAACTGAACAGTCAGTCAGGCATCTCAACACAGTAGGGGGATGGAAGAAGACAGGGAAAGAGGGATAGGGGAGGGAGGGAGTGAGTGAGTGAGTGAGTGAGTGAGTGAGTGAGTGAGTGAAGGAAGGCTAGAGAGGTATCTGGGAGTATTTTGAGCATGCTCTTAATCTAGAGTGGGAGAGAGAGAAAGAGCGAAAGAGAAAGAGCGAAAGAGCGAGAGAGAAAGAGCGCGAGAGAGACCGACAGACAGACAGAGACAGACAGACAGACAGACAGAGACAGACAGACACGGAGAGAGAGAGAGAGAGATAGAGAGAACGTAAAACAGAGAGGAGTGGAATGAGAAATGTTTGAAAGGGGAAATAGAGAAATTGAGGGAGAAAGAGAGATGTGGGAGGGAGGGAGGTAGAGACATTTCTCCATGTGTCATCATTGCCCCCTGACAAGTGCTGAGCAGTAGGAGGGAGGGGAGGAAGAGAGGGCAGGTGAAGCAGGTTTGCTGACTGGCCATTGCTTTGCGCTGGCTAGAGGAGTGGATTTCTCCCCCCTCACCCTCCCTCCTTCCTCCCCCATTGACCCCATGCTCGTGTCGGGGGCAGAGAATCACATGCCAAGGGTTTACATCCTCCTTAATGGAGATTAGACGGATGCCCTTGATGCTGAACCATCCCAGCGTCGCCTCGCTGTTTACAGTGGGCCACAGCACCCTCGAGTGGCCAACAATGGGTAGTGAAGTTTCCACCTGGGTACAGATCTAGGATAAGCTTCACCTCCCCCAATCCTAAACTTAACCATTACACCTGGCTCTGTGGAATGTTACCTTTAGATCTAGGTTAGTGCAGGACAGTGGCATTACACCTGGCTCTGTGGAATGTTACCTATAGATCTAGGTTAGTGCAGGACAGTGGCATTACACCTGGCTCTGTGGAATGTTACCTATAGATCTAGGTTAGTGCAGGACAGTGGCATTACACCTGGCTCTGTGGAATGTTACCTATAGATCTAGGTTAGTGCAGGACAGTGGCATTACACCTGGCTCTGTGGAATGTTACCTATAGATCTAGGTTAGTGCAGGACAGTGGCATTACACCTGGATCTGTGGAATGTTACCTATAGATCTAGGTTAGTGCAGGACAGTGGCATTACACCTGGCTCTGTGGAATGTTACCTATAGATCTAGGTTAGTGCAGGACAGTGGCATTACACCTGGATCTGTGGAATGTTACCTATAGATCTAGGTTAGTGCAGGACAGTGGCATTACACCTGGCTCTGTGGATTGTTACCAATAGATCTAGGTTAGTGCAGGACAGTGGCATTACACCTGGCTCTGTGGAATGTTACCAATAGATCTAGGTTAGTGCAGGACAGTGGCATTACACCTGGATCTGTGGAATGTTACCTATAGATCTAGGTTAGTGCAGGACAGTAGCATTACACCTGGCTCTGTGGAATGTTACCAATAGATCTAGGTTAGTGCAGGACAGTGGCATTACACCTGGCTCTGTGGAATGTTACCAATAGATCTAGGTTAGTGCAGGACAGTGGCATTACACCTGGCTCTGTGGAATGTTACCTATAGATCTAGGTTAGTGCAGGACAGTGGCATTACACCTGGCTCTGTGGAATGTTACCTATAGATCTAGGTTAGTGCAGGACAGTGGCATTACACCTGGCTCTGTGGAATGTTACCTATAGATCTAGTTTAGTGCAGGACAGTGGCATTTCACCTGGCTCTGTGGAATGTTACCTATAGATCTAGGTTAGTGCAGGACAGTGGCATTACACCTGGCTCTGTGGAATGTTACCTATAGATCTAGGTTAGTGCAGGACAGTGGCATTACACCTGGCTCTGTGGAATGTTACCTATAGATCTAGGTTAGTGCAGGACAGTGGCATTACACCTGGCTCTGTGGAATGTTACCTATAGATCTAGGTTAGTGCAGGACAGTGGCATTACACCTGGCTCTGTGGAATGTTACCTATAGATCTAGGTTAGTGCAGGACAGTGGCATTACACCTGGCTCTGTGGAATGTTACCAATAGATCTAGGTTAGTGCAGGACAGTGGCATTACACCTGGCTCTGTGGAATGTTACCAATAGATCTAGGTTAGTGCAGGACAGTGGCATTACACCTGGCTCTGTGGAATGTTACCTATAGATCTAGGTTAGTGCAGGACAGTGGCATTACACCTGGCTCTGTGGAATGTTACCAATAGATCTAGGTTAGTGCAGGACAGTGGCATTACACCTGGCTCTGTGGAAGGTTACCAATAGATCTAGGTTAGTGCAGGACAGTGGCATTACACCTGGATCTGTGGAATGTTACCTATAGATCTAGGTTAGTGCAGGACAGTGGCATTACACCTGGCTCTGTGGAATGTTACCTATAGATCTAGGTTAGTGCAGGACAGTGGCATTACACATGGCTCTGTGGAATGTTACCAATAGATCTAGGTTAGTGCAGGACAGTGGCATTACACCTGGCTCTGTGGAATGTTACCTTTAGATCTAGGTTAGTGCAGGACAGTGGCATTACACCTGGCTCTGTGGAATGTTACCTTTAGATCTAGGTTAGTGCAGGACAGTGGCATTACACCTGGCTCTGTGGAATGTTACCAATAGATCTAGGTTAGTGCAGGACAGTGGCATTACACCTGGCTCTGTGGAATGTTACCTTTAGATCTAGGTTAGTGCAGGACAGTGGCATTACACCTGGATCTGTGGAATGTTACCTATAGATCTAGGTTAGTGCAGGACAGTGGCATTACACCTGGCTCTGTGGAATGTTACCAATAGATCTAGGTTAGTGCAGGACAGTGGCATTACACCTGGATCTGTGGAATGTTACCTATAGATCTAGGTTAGTGCAGGACAGTGGCATTACACCTGGCTCTGTGGAATGTTACCAATAGATCTAGGTTAGTGCAGGACAGTGGCATTACACATGGCTCTGTGGAATGTTACCAATAGATCTAGGTTAGTGCAGGACAGTGGCATTACACCTGGCTCTGTGGAATGTTACCTATAGATCTAGGTAGTGCAGGACAGTGGCATTACACCTGGCTCTGTGGAATGTTACCAATAGATCTAGGTTAGTGCAGGACAGTGGCATTACACCTGGCTCTGTGGAATGTTACCAATAGATCTAGGTTAGTGCAGGACAGTGGCATTACACCTGGATCTGTGGAATGTTACCTATAGATCTAGGTTAGTGCAGGACAGTGGCATTACACCTGGCTCTGTGGAATGTTACCAATAGATCTAGGTTAGTGCAGGACAGTGGCATTACACCTGGCTCTGTGGAATGTTACCAATAGATCTAGGTTAGTGCAGGACAGTGGCATTACACCTGGCTCTGTGGAATGTTACCTTTAGATCTAGGTTAGTGCAGGACAGTGGCATTACACCTGGCTCTGTGGAATGTTACCTTTAGATCTAGGTTAGTGCAGGACAGTGGCATTACACCTGGCTCTGTGGAATGTTACCAATAGATCTAGGTTAGTGCAGGACAGTGGCATTACACCTGGCTCTGTGGAATGTTACCAATAGATCTAGGTTAGTGCAGGACAATGGCATTACACCTGGATCTGTGGAATGTTACCTATAGATCTAGGTTAGTGCAGGACAGTGGCATTACACCTGGCTCTGTGGAATGTTACCAATAGATCTAGGTTAGTGCAGGACAGTGGCATTACACCTGGCTCTGTGGAATGTTACCAATAGATCTAGGTTAGTGCAGGACAGTGGCATTACACCTGGCTCTGTGGAATGTTACCTATAGATCTAGGTTAGTGCAGGACAGTGGCATTACACCTGGCTCTGTGGAATGTTACCTATAGATCTAGGTTAGTGCAGGACAGTGGCATTACACCTGGCTCTGTGGAATGTTACCTATAGATCTAGGTTAGTGCAGGACAGTGGCATTACACCTGGCTCTGTGGAATGTTACCTATAGATCTAGGTTAGTGCAGGACAGTGGCATTACACCTGGCTCTGTGGAATGTTACCTTTAGATCTAGGTTAGTGCAGGACAGTGGCATTACACCTGGCTCTGTGGAATGTTACCTATAGATCTAGGTTAGTGCAGGACAGTGGCATTACACCTGGCTCTGTGGAATGTTACCAATAGATCTAGGTTAGTGCAGGACAGTGGCATTACACCTGGCTCTGTGGAAGGTTACCAATAGATCTAGGTTAGTGCAGGACAGTGGCATTACACCTGGATCTGTGGAATGTTACCTATAGATCTAGGTTAGTGCAGGACAGTGGCATTACACCTGGCTCTGTGGAATGTTACCAATAGATCTAGGTTAGTGCAGGACAGTGGCATTACACATGGCTCTGTGGAATGTTACCAATAGATCTAGGTTAGTGCAGGACAGTGGCATTACACCTGGCTCTGTGGAATGTTACCTTTAGATCTAGGTTAGTGCAGGACAGTGGCATTACACCTGGCTCTGTGGAATGTTACCTTTAGATCTAGGTTAGTGCAGGACAGTGGCATTACACCGGCTCTGTGGAATGTTACCAATAGATCTAGGTTAGTGCAGGACAGTGGCATTACACCTGGCTCTGTGGAATGTTACCAATAGATCTAGGTTAGTGCAGGACAGTGGCATTACACCTGGATCTGTGGAATGTTACCTATAGATCTAGGTTAGTGCAGGACAGTGGCATTACACCTGGCTCTGTGGAATGTTACCAATAGATCTAGGTTAGTGCAGGACAGTGGCATTACACCTGGCTCTGTGGAATGTTACCAATAGATCTAGGTTAGTGCAGGACAGTGGCATTACACCTGGCTCTGTGGAATGTTACCTATAGATCTAGGTTAGTGCAGGACAGTGGCATTACACCTGGCTCTGTGAAATGTTACCTATAGATCTAGGTTAGTGCAGGACTGTGGCATTACACCTGGCTCTGTGGAATGTTACCTATAGATCTAGGTTAGTGCAGGACAGTGGCATTACACCTGGCTCTGTGGAATGTTACCTATAGATCTAGGTTAGTGCAGGACAGTGGCATTACACCTGGCTCTGTGGAATGTTACCAATAGATCTAGGTTAGTGCAGGACAGTGGCATTACACCTGGCTCTGTGGAATGTTACCTATAGATCTAGGTTAGTGCAGGACAGTGGCATTACACCTGGCTCTGTGGAATGTTACCTATAGATCTAGGTTAGTGCAGGACAGTGGCATTACACCTGGCTCTGTGGAATGTTACCTATAGATCTAGGTTAGTGCAGGACAGTGGCATTACACCTGGCTCTGTGGAATGTTACCTATAGATCTAGGTTAGCTATAGAATGGAACGAGCTCATCTTGTTTCAACAGAAATAGCAGGACAACGGTAAGTGACAGTTGCTGGGTAGGTGGTCTTTCTCTTTATTTGAAAAACATCCTTCGGGAATATAAACAAACTGATTCCTTACATGTCTTTTTATTTCCTGCTGTATTTAATTCATGTCAAAGGGTGCGTCCCAAAATGGCAACCCATTCCCCTATACAGTGCACTACTATTTAACCAGGACCCATAGGGCTCTGGTCAACCGCAGTGCACTATGTAGTGAATAGGGTGTGATGTGGGACACAACCCCTATGGCCATTACAGGTGGGAGGCCTTGGGGTAGTCCTACAGTGTTGACATGCCTCTAACACACAACACCCTCACAACGGCCTCCTATATAGCAAGGCAGCAAGACCACTGATAGGTGAAAGGACTGGATTGGTTATTGCTTCCAACTATCAAGTCCTCTTAGATTTAAGGCCAGGAAGGGAAGGACGCTATGCATGTATGAAACAGTCACAGTAGGTTGATGTTGCCCCTAACAACTGATACAGGGTCACATCTTTTCTCAACTCCCTAATGGTTAAGGTTAGGACTGGGTGTAGAGTCACCTGATCCTAGATCTGTGGTTAGAGACAACCATATAATTAGAATGAGTAGAAAGGAAATCCACATTCAAGTCAATGATGCCATAATGTTCTACGCATTCTATTCTATGACGCCAACTTCAACCTGGAGCAGGCCCAGTCCCCTGTCTTCTACTCAGTCCCGCCCCCTGTCCCCTTCAGAGCCAGCCGTTGGTGGAGAAGTCCAGTCTAAGCTGCTGTGATTCGGCCTCTGAGAGCGGTTGAAGAGGAGAGCGACAGGTGCCACCGTGGTAACCAAACCACTCCATCGCCTGCTTGAGAGCGGGAACACCAAACTTCCTGGTCACCTAGCAACAACAAAGAGAGGAGTGGATGGGGCGGTTATTTAGGGCTATGTAGGTTCATTCAAAGCTGTGCTGGACGCTATGTCAACTCTTATGTAGGGTTACATAGGGTTTATGCAGCTTGACTTACAGCAGTGTTGGGCTCTATGTCAACTCTTATGTAGGGTTACATAGGGTTTATGCAGCTTGACTTACAGCAGTGTTGGGCTCTATGAGGCGCTGCTGCAGAGCACTGGCTTCTTCCCACCGTCCCGACACACACAGCTGCTCCAGCTCACACACCTCACGCCCCAGCACGTTGGCAAGCGCACACACACCGCCCACACAACCTGCCACACACACACACACACACACACACACACACACACACACAGTATTAGCTGGGTCCTTTTAAAGGGACTACTTGTCAGAATTATTGATCTGAAACACAGCTTTAACACTCACACGTGACCTGCTTCTTCATATTCCTACAATTTGATTGACAGGTTATGGAAGCATATCTAACTGTAATGATTGGCAGTTGAGCCCTGGACCCTTGCGGTGTGTGTGTGTGTGTGTGTGACTGACATCCGTTATAATTTCCTCAAATATGCATTTTGATTGACAGCCATATGACACACCCCTTCCTTCAGCATCCTGAGGGAGATGAAGGAGCTCTGGATCTCAACAACGCAGACACACACACACACACACACACACACCAGATAACACATACACGCATGCACAATACGTACTGTACACCCACACAGTAGAGACACACGGTGCATACGCACCCACACAGTACACACACGCAGTACAGACACACCCACACAGTACAGACACACAGTACAGACACACGGTGCATACACACCCACACAGTACACACACCCACACAGTACAGACACACCCACACAGTACCACACAGTACAGACACACGGTGCATACACACCCACACAGTACACACACACAGTACAGACACACCCACACAGTACACACATACAGTACAGACACACAATACAGACACACCCACAAAGTACAGACACACGGTACAGACACACCCACCAGATCCCAGTCACATGCTGTTAGTCATCCTGTAGTTGAGCTCCTCCTCTCTGCAGATCATCTATATTACTGCTCCTTATAGGACACATCACTACACTCTGTACTATATTACTGCTCCTTATAGGACACATCACTACACTCTGTACTATATTACTGCTCCTTATAGGACACATCACTGTACTATATTACTGCTCCTTATAGGACACGTCACTGTACTATATTACTGCTCCTTATAGGACACATCACTACACTGTACTATATTACTGCTCCTTATAGGACACATCACTGTACTATATTACTGCTCCTTATAGAACACATCACTGCACTATATTACTGCTCCTTATAGGACACATCACTACAATATATTACTGCTCTTTATAGGACACATCACTACACTATATTACTGCTCCTTATAGGACACATCACTGCACTATATTACTGCTACTTATAGGACACATCACTGTACTATATTACTGCTCCTTATAGGACACATCACTGCACTATATTACTGCTCCTTATAGGACACATCACTGCACTATATTACTGCTCTTTATAGGACACATCACTGCACTATATTACTGCTCCTTATAGGACACATCACTACAATATATTACTGCTCTTTATAGGACACATCACTACACTATATTACTGCTCCTTATAGGACACATCACTGCACTATATTACTGCTACTTATAGGACACATCACTGCACTCTGTACTATATTACTGCTCCTTATAGGACACATCACTGTACTCTGTACTATATTACTGCTCCTTATAGGACACATCACTATACTCTGTACTATATTACTGCTCTTTATAGGACACATCACTGTACTATATTACTGCTCCTTATAGGACACATCACTATACTCTGTACTATATTACTGCTCCTTATAGGACACATCACTACACTCTGTACTATATTACTGCTCCTTATAGGACACATCACTACACTCTGTACTATATTACTGCTCCTTATAGGACACATCACTGTACTCTGTACTATATTACTGCTCCTTATAGGACACATCACTACACTCTGTACTATATTACTGCTCCTTATAGGACACATCACTACACTCTGTACTATATTACTGCTCCTTATAGGACACATCACTACACTATATTACTGCTCCTTATAGGACACGTCACTACACTCTGTACTATATTACTGCTCCTTATAGGACACATCACTACACTATATTACTGCTCCTTATAGGACACATCACTACACTATATTACTGCTCCTTATAGGACACGTCACTACACTCTGTACTATATTACTGCTCCTTATAGGACACATCACTGTACTCTGTACTATATTACTGCTCCTTATAGGACACATCACTGTACTCTGTACTATATTACTGCTCCTTATAGGACACATCACTACACTCTGTACTATATTACTGCTCCTTATAGGACACATCACTACACTCTGTACTATATTACTGCTCCTTATAGGACACATCACTACACTCTGTACTATATTACTGCTCCTTATAGGACACATCACTGCACTCTGTACTATATTACTGCTCCTTATAGGACACATCACTGCACTCTGTACTATATTACTGCTCCTTATAGGACACATCACTGCACTCTGTACTATATTACTGCTCCTTATAGGACACATCACTACACTATATTACTGCTCCTTATAGGACACGTCACTACACTCTGTACTATATTACTGCTCCTTATAGGACACATCACTACACTATATTACTGCTCCTTATAGGACACATCACTACACTATATTACTGCTCCTTATAGGACACGTCACTACACTCTGTACTATATTACTGCTCCTTATAGGACACATCACTGCACTCTGTACTATATTACTGCTCCTTATAGGACACATCACTACACTCTGTACTATATTACTGCTCCTTATAGGACACATCACTACACTCTGTACTATATTACTGCTCCTTATAGGACACATCACTACACTCTGTACTATATTACTGCTCCTTATAGGACACATCACTACACTCTGTACTATATTACTGCTCCTTATAGGACACATCACTGTACTCTGTACTATATTACTGCTCCTTATAGGACACATCACTACACTCTGTACTATATTACTGCTCCTTATAGGACACATCACTACACTCTGTACTATATTACTGCTCCTTATAGGACACATCAGCACTCTGACTATATTACTTATAGGACACATCACTGCACTCTGTACTATATTACTGCTCCTTATAGGACACATCACTGTAGGACACTCTGTACTATATTACTGCTCCTTATAGGACACATCACTACACTCTGTACTATATTACTGCTCCTTATAGGACACATCACTATATTACTCTGTACTATATTACTGCTCCTTATAGGACACGTCACTACACTCTGT
>NW_024609706.1:220000-275000 GCF_018296145.1 Oncorhynchus tshawytscha
TATATTAAGACATATGGTATATATTAAGACATGTGGTATATATTAAGACATGTGGTATATATTATATATTAAGACATATGGTATATATTATATATTAAGACATATGGTATATATTATATATTAAGACATATGGTATATATTATATATTAAGACATATGGTATATATTATATATTAAGACATATGGTATATATTATATATTAAGACATATGGTATGGTATATATTAAGACATATATATATTAAGACATATGGTATATATTATATATTAAGATATATATATATATTAAGACATATGGTATATATTATATATTAAGACATATATATTGTATATATTATATATTAAGGTATATATTATATATTAAAGACATATGGTATATATTATATATTAAGACATATGGTATATATTAAGACATGTGGTATATATTATATATTAAGACATATGGTATATATTATATATTATGGTATATATTATATATTAAGACATATGGTATATATTATATATTAAGACATATGGTATATATTATATATTAAGACATATGGTATATATTATATATTAAGACATGTGGTATATATTAAGACATGTGGTATATATTATATATTAAGACATATGGTATATATTATATATTAAGACATATGGTATATATTATATATTAAGACATATGGTATATATTATATATTAAGACATATGGTATATATTATATATTAAGACATATGGTATATATTAAGACATGTGGTATATATTATATATTAAGACATATGGTATATATTATATATTAAGACATATGGTATATATTATATATTAAGACATATGGTATATATTATATATTAAGACATATGGTATATATTATATATTAAGACATATGGTATATATTAAGACATATGGTATATATTAAGACATATGGTATATATTATATATTAAGACATATGGTATATATTATATATTAAGACATATGGTATATATTATATATTAAGACATATGGTATATATTATATATTAAGACATATGGTATATATTAAGACGTGATATATATTATATATTAAGACATGTGGTATATATTATATATTAAGACATGTGGTATATATTATATATTAAGACATGTGGTATATATTATATATTAAGACATATGGTATATATTATATATTAAGACATGTGGTATATATATGGTATATATTATATATTAAGACATGTGGTATATATTAAGACATGTGTATATATTATATATTAAGTATATATTATATATTAAGACATATGGTATATATTATATATTAAGACATATGGTATATATTATATAATAAGACATGTTGTATATATTATATATTAAGACATATGGTATATATTATATATTAAGACATGTGGTATATATTAAGACATGTGGTATATATTATATATTAAGAAATATGGTATATATTATATATTAAGAAATATGGTATATATTATATATTAAGACATGTGGTATATATTATATATTAAGACATGTGGTATATATTATATATTAAGAAATATGGTATATATTATATATTAAGAAATATGGTATATATTATATATTAAGACATGTGGTATATATTATATATTAAGACATGTGGTATATATTATATATTAAGACATGTGGTATATATTATATATTAAGACATATGGTATATATTATATATTAAGACATATGGTATATATTATATATTAAGACATATGTATATATTATATATATGGTATATATTATATATTAAGACATATGGTATATATTATATATTAAGACATATGGTATATATTATATATTAAGACATATGGTATATATTATATATTAAGACATATGGTATATATTATATATTAAGACATATGGTATATATTATATATTAAGACATATGGTATATATTATATATTAAGACATATGGTATATATTAAGACATGTGGTATATATTATATATTAAGACATATGGTATATATTATATATTAAGACATATGGTATATATTATATATTAAGACATATGGTATATATTATATATTAAGACATATGGTATATATTATATATTAAGACATATGGTATATATTATATATTAAGACATATGGTATATATTATATATTAAGACATATGGTATATATTATATATTAAGACATATGGTATATATTATATATTAAGACATATGGTATATATTAAGACATATGGTATATATTATATATTAAGACATATGGTATATATTAAGACATGTGGTATATATTAAGACATGTGGTATATATTATATATTAAGACATATGGTATATATTATATATTAAGACATATTGTATATATTATATATTAAGACATATGGTATATATTATATATTAAGACATATGGTATATATTATATATTAAGACATATTGTATATATTATATATTAAGACATGTGGTATATATTATATATTAAGACATGTGGTATATATTATATATTAAGACATGTGGTATATATTATATATTAAGACATATGGTATATATTATATATTAAGACATATTATATATTAAGACATATGGTATATATTATATATATATGGTATATATTAAGACATGTGGTATATATTATATATTAAGACATATGGTATATATTATATATTAAGACATATGGTATATATTATATATTAAGACATATGGTATATATTATATATTAAGACATATGGTATATATTATATATTAAGGTATATATTAAGACATATGGTATATATTATATATTAAGACATATGGTATATATTATATATTAAGACATATGGTATATATTATATATTAAGTATATATTATATATTAAGACATATGGTATATATTATATATTAAGACATATGGTATATATTATATATTATATTAAGACATATATTATATATTAAGACATATGGTATATATTATATATTAAGACATATGGTATATATTATATATTAAGACATATGGTATATATTATATATTAAGACATATGGTATATATTATATATTAAGACATATGTATATATTATATATTAAGACATATGGTATATATTATATATTAAGACATATGGTATATATTATATATTAAGACATATGGTATATATTATATATTAAGACATATTATATATTAAGACATATGGTATATATTATATATTAAGACATATGGTATATATTATATATTAAGACATATGGTATATATTATATATATTATATATTAAGACATATGGTATATATATATATTAAGACATATGGTATATATTATATATTAAGACATATGGTATATATTATATATTAAGACATGGTATATATATTATATACATAAGGTATATATATTAAGACATATGGTATATATTAAGACATATGGTATATATTATATATTAAGACATATGGTATATATTATATATTAAGACATATGGTATATATTAAGACATATGGTATATATTAAGACATGTGGTATATATTATATATTAAGACATATGGTATATATTATATATTAAGACATATGGTATATATTATATATTAAGACATATGGTATATATTATATATTAAGACATATGGTATATATTATATATTAAGACATATTGTATATATTAAGACATATGGTATATATTAAGACATATGGTATATATTATATATTAAGACATATGGTATATATTAAGACATATGGTATATATTATATATTAAGACATGTGGTATATATTATATATTAAGACATATTGTATATATTATATATTAAGACATATGGTATATATTATATATTATATATATATTAAGACATATGGTATATATTATATATTAAGACATATGTATATATTATATATTAAGACATATGGTATATATTATATATATTATATATTAAGACATATGGTATATATTATATATTAAGACATATGGTATATATTATATATTAAGACATATGGTATATATTAAGACATATGGTATATATTAAGACATATGGTATATATTATATATTAAGACATATGGTATATATTATATATTAAGACATATGGTATATATTAAGACATATGGTATATATTAAGACATATGGTATATATTATATATTAAGACATATGGTATATATATATTAAGACATGTGGTATATATTATATATTAAGACATATGGTATATATTATATATTATATTATATATTAAGACATATGGTATATATTATATATTAAGACATATGGTATATATTAAGACATATTATATATTAAGACATATGGTATATATTATATATTAAGACATATGGTATATATTATATATTAAGACATATGTATATATTATATATTAAGACATATATATTATATATTAAGACATATGGTATATATTATATATTAAGACATATGGTATATATTATATATTAAGACATATGGTATATATTATATATTAAGACATATGGTATATATTATATATTAAGACATATGGTATATATTATATATTAAGACATATGGTATATATATATTAAGACATATGGTATATATTATATATTAAGACATATGGTATATATTATATATTAAGACATATGGTATATATTATATATTAAGACATATGGTATATATTATATATATATTAAGACATATGGTATATATTATATATTAAGACATATGGTATATATTATATATTAAGACATATGGTATATATTATATATTAAGACATATGGTATATATTATATATTAAGACATATGGTATATATTATATATTAAGACATATGGTATATATTATATATTAAGACATATGGTATATATTATATATTAAGACATATGGTATATATTATATATTAAGACATATGGTATATATTATATATTAAGACATATGGTATATATTAAGACATATGGTATATATTAAGACATATGGTATATATTATATATTAAGACATATGGTATATATTATATATTAAGACATATTGTATATATTATATATTAAGACATATGGTATATATTATATATTAAGACATATGGTATATATTATATATATGGTATATATTATATATTAAGACATATGGTATATATTATATATTAAGACATATGGTATATATATATATTAAGACATATGGTAAGACATATGGTATATATTATATATTAAGACATGTGGTATATATTATATATTAAGACATATGGTATATATTATATATTAAGACATATGGTATATATTAAGACATATGGTATATATTATATATTAAGACATATGGTATATATTATATATTAAGACATATGGTATATATTATATATTAAGACATATGGTATATATTATATATTAAGACATATGGTATATATTATATATTAAGACATATGGTATATATTAAGACATATGGTATATATTAAGACATGTGGTATATATTATGGTATATATTATATATTAAGACATATGGTATATATTATATATTAAGACATATGGTATATATTATATATTAAGACATATGGTATATATTATATATTAAGACATATGGTATATATTATATATTAAGACATATGGTATATATTATATATTAAGACATATGGTATATATTAAGACATATGGTATATATTATATATTAAGACATATGGTATATATTATATATTAAGACATATGGTATATATTATATATTAAGACATATGGTATATATTATATATTAAGACATATGGTATATATTATATATTAAGACATATGGTATATATTAAGACATGTGGTATATATTATATATTAAGACATATGGTATATCATATGGTATATATTAAGACATATGGTATATATTGTAATGACCCTTAGTTTATAAGCACGGTTATCGACTCTGCCACTGGAGCATGCTTTTGCGGCACAGTCGATAGCGCACTGGACTTCTGGCTAGAAGGTCGAGGGTTCGAGACCTGCTCTCTGCTGTTTCATTACAATATTAAGACATATGGTACACACTACCGTTCAAAAGTTTGAGGTCACTTATAAATGTCCTTGTTTTTGAAAGAAAAGCAAATATTTTGACCATTAAAATAACATCAAATTGATCAGAAATACAGTGTAGACATTGTTAATGTTGTAAATGACTATTGTAGCTGGAAATGGCAGATGTTTTATGGAATATCTACAGAGGCGTACAGAGGCCCATCATCAGCAACCATCACTCCTGTGTTCCAGTGGCACGTTGTGTTAGCTAATCCAAGTTTATAATTTTAAAAGGATAATTGTGCATTTGAAAACCTTTTTTCAATTATATTAGCACAGATGAAAACTGTTGTTCTGATTAAAGAAGCAATAAAAATGGCCTTCTTTAGACTAGTTGAGAATCTGGAGCATCAACATTTGTGGGTTCGATTACAGGCTCAAAATGGCCAGAAACAAAGACCTTTCTTCTGAAACTCTTCAGTCTATTCTTGTTCTGAGAAATGAAGCCCATTCCATGTGAGAAATTACCAAGAAACTGAAGATCTCGTACAACGTGGTGTACCACTCCCTTCACAGTACAGCGCAAACTGACTCTAATCAGAATGAATATAAAGAGGAGTGGGAGGCCCCGGTACACAACTGAGCAAGATGACAAGTACATTAGAGTGTCTAGTTTGAGAAACAGACGCCTCACAAGTCCTCAACTGGCAGCTTCATTAAAAAGAACCCGCAAAACAACCGTCTCAATGTCAACAGTGAAGAGGCGACTCCGGGATGCTGGCCTTCTAGACAGAGTTCCTCTCCCCACTGTCTGTGTTATTTTGCCCATCTTAATCTTTTATTTTATTTCGCCAGTCTGAGATATGGCTTTTTCTTTTCAACTCTGCCTAGAAGGCCAGCATCCCAGAGTCACCTCTTCACTGTTGACATTGAGAATGGTGTTTTGTGGGTACTTTTTAATGAAGCTGCCTGTTGAGGACTTGCCAAGCGGCCCAAACTGTTGCATATACCCTGACTCTGTGTGCAATGAACGCAAGAGAAGTGACACAAAGGCATTGATGTTTATGGTTAGGTACATTCGTGCAACGATTGTGCTTTTTTCCCGCGAATGCACTTTTGTTAATTCATCACCCGTTTGGCGAAGTAGGCTGTGATTCGATGTTAAATTAACAGGCACCGCATTGATTATAAGCAACGCAGGACAAGCTAGTTAACCTAGTAATATCGTCAACCATCTGTAGTTAACTAGTGATTATGTGAGGATTGATTGTTTTTTATAAGATAAGTTTAATGTTAGCTAGCAACTTACCTTGGCTCCTTGCTGCACTCGCGTAACAGGTAGTCAGTCTGCCACACAGTTTCCTCGTGGAATGCAATGTAATCGGCCATAAACGGCGTCCAAAAATGCTGATTACCGGTTGTTATGAAAACTTGAAATCGGCCCTAATTAATCGGCCATGCCTATTAATCGGTCGACCTCTATTAGAGAGGACAGCTGTTTTGTGTGAAGAATAAGAAGAGAAGTAGTAGAAGTACAAGTAGTAGTAGTAGAAGTAGTAGAAGTAGCAGAAGTAGAAGTAGCAGTAGTAGAAGTAGCAGAAGTAGTAGTAGAAGTAGTAGTAGAAGTAGCAAAAGTAGTAGTAGAAGAAGTAGTAGTAGAAGAAGTAGTAGTAGAAGTAGCAGAAGTAGTAGTAGAAGAAGTAAAAGTAGTAGTAGTAGAAAAAGTAGTAGTAGAAGTAGAAGTAGCAGAAGTAGTAGTAGAAGAAGTAAAAGTAGTAGTGGTAGAAGAATTAGAAGTAGTAGTAGTAGTAGAAGCAGAAGTAGTAGTAGAAGTAGTAGAAGAAGTAAAAGTAGTAGAAGTAGCAGTAGAAGAAGTAGTAGAAGTAGTAGTAGTAAAAGTAGTAGTAGTAGTAGAAGAAGTAGTATTAGAAGAAGAAGTAGTAGTAGAAGTAGTAGAAGAAGTAGAAGTAGTAGTTGAAGTAGAAGTAGTAGAGGTAGAAGTAGCAGAAGTAGTAGTAGAAGAAGTAGTAGTAGAAGAAGTAGTAGTAGAAGTAGTAGTAGACGTGGTAGAAAAATCAGCTGACCTGTGTGAAGTGGTGAACCAGCGCCCTGCTGTCCATCATGCCCTTGTAGAAGCATGGCGTTACCACGAGAACCAGGTCTGCCCCCGCCCCCGCCATCCTCTCTGTCATCACTACCGTAGCTTTGGTGGCTGAGGGGGGGCAGGGGAGAGAGGGGGAGAAAGCGAGGGGGAGATGGAGAGATCGGAGTGAGGGAAAGGTTAGAGAGGAGAGATAAGGGGAGACAGAGAGAGAGAGAGAGAGAGGAGGGAGGGATCAGAAGGAATGAGGGACAGAAAGGATAAAGACAGAGAGAGCGAGATGGGAGAGAGAAAGAAAAGGAGAGAGAAAGAGATTTATTCAGATCCATGTTTACAACACTATTCAATTCCATTAAAGGGCTTTATTGTCAGGGGAAACACATCATTACATTTCCAAAGCAAGTGAGGTAGATAATAAACAAAAAGGAAATAAACGAGGGAAACATTACGCTCTAAAAGTTTTAAAAGAACATAGACATTTCAAATGTTATATTACTGGCTATGTACTGTGTTGTAACATCTCTAGGTAGGCTAAGTGCACCATGTTAATGTCATGTTGTAACCTATTCAATATAGGAAAGTGGCCATCCTTTTCAGTAGTTAACACTGGGGCATTACAGGGGCATGATGTGGTAGCAATGACTATACAGCCCAATAAAAGATTGTGATTATTGGGTGTATTGGACAACCATTAACAGCCAATAAAACCGCATGATATTAAAACTCTATAGCTGGGCTGAGAGGTAAAGTGTCTCCTGAAATAGTCAAAATCACAGTATTCACACTTCGCACATGAACACATTTTGGCTGTAAAATTTGGTCACATCTTTCACATGGTTCCTATAGGTGGTCATCGGTCCATTACATTAATGAGAGTCACATGGCCTCCTTCTCTGTCACAGACTCACACAGGGCCTTACATTCACATCCGGATCCTGCCATGACCAGCTTGTCTGTGGGCAGTGCCAGTCTGACCCTCCTCACCACCTCTACCCTCTCCTCCTCCGTCAGGTACGGGTACTCTCCATTAGAGCCCTGCACCACCAGACCTGGAACACAGAACACCATCATGTTTGTGTAACAGTATAACTTTAGACCGTCCCCTCGCCCATACCCGGGCGCGAACCAGGGACCCTCTGCACACATCAACAACAGTCACCCACGAAGCACCGTTTACCCATCGCTCCACAAAAGCCGCGGCCCTTGCAAGGGGAACTACTACTTCAAGGTCTCAGAGCAAGTGACGTCACCGATTGAAACGCTATTTAGCACGAACCACCGCTAACTAAGCTAGCCGTTTCACATCCGTTACATTTGCACCAATCAATCTAATGGCTTGGGGGTAAAAACTGTTGAGAAGCCTTTTTGTCCTAGACTTGGCACTCCAGTACCGCTTGCCATGCGGTAGTATAGAGAACAGTCTACGACTGGGGTGACCGGGGGCTTTGACCATTTTTAGGGCCTTCCTCTGACACTGCCTGGTGTAGAGGTCGTGGATGGCAGGCAGCGCAGCCCCAGTGATGTACTGGGCTGTTTGCACTGCCCTCTGTAGGGCCTTCCTCTGACACCGCCTGGTGTAGAGATCGTGGATGGCAGGCAGCGCAGCCCCAGTGATGTACTGGGCTGTTTGCACTGCCCTCTGTAGGGCCTTCCTCTGACACCGCCTGGTGTAGAGGTCGTGGATGGCAGGCAGCTTAGCCCCAGTGATGTACTGGGCTGTTTGCACTACCCTCTGTAGGGCCTTCCTCTGACACCGCCTGGTGTAGAGGTCGTGGATGGCAGGCAGCTTAGCCCCAGTGATGTACTGGGCTGTTTGCACTACCCTCTGTAGGGCCTTCCTCTGACACCGCCTGGTGTAGAGGTCGTGGATGGCAGGCAGCGCAGCCCCAGTGATGTACTGGGCTGTTTGCACTGCCCTCTGTAGGGCCTTCCTCTGACACCGCCTGGTGTAGAGGTCGTGGATGGCAGGCAGCGCAGCCCCAATGATGTACTGGGCTGTTTGCACTGCCCTCTGTAGGGCCTTCCTCTGACACCGCCTGGTGTAGAGGTCGTGGATGGCAGGCAGCGCAGCCCCAGTGATGTACTGGGCTGTTTGCACTACCCTCTGTAGGGCCTTCCTCTGACACCGCCTGGTGTAGAGGTCGTGGATGGCAGGCAGCTTAGCCCCAGTGATGTACTGGGCTGTTTGCACTACCCTCTGTAGGGCCTTCCTCTGACACCGCCTGGTGTAGAGGTCGTGGATGGCAGGCAGCGCAGCCCCAGTGATGTACTGGGCTGTTTGCACTGCCCTCTGTAGGGCCTTCCTACAGAGGGTCAGAGGCCGAGCATCACTCCCTGGTACGGCAATTGCTCGGCCTCCGATTGCAAGGTACTACAGTGGGTTGTGTGTATGGCCCAGTACATCCCTGGTGCAAAGCTGCCTGCCATCTCTACTACCGCATGGCAAGAGGTACCGGAGTGCCAAGTCTAGGACAAAAATACTTCTCAACAGTTTTTAACTCCAAGCCATAAGACTCCTGAACAGGTAATCAAATGGCTACCTGGACTATTTGCATTGTGTGCCCCCCCCCCCAATCCCTCTTTTTACGCTGCTGCTACTCTCTGTTTACCTTATATGCATAGTCACTTTAACTATACATTCATGTACATACTACCTCAATTGGCCCGACCAACCGGTGCCCCCGCACATTGGCTAACCGGGCTATCTGCATTGTGTCCCACCACCCGCCAACCCCTCTTTTTACGCTACTGCTACTCTCTGTTCATCATATATGCATAGTCACTTTAACCACATCTACATGTACATACTACCTCAATACGCCTGACTAACCGGTGTCTGTATATAGCCTCGCTACTGTTAAAGCCTCGCTACTCTTATTTTCAAATGTCTTTTTACTGTTGTTTTATTTCTTTACTTACACACACATACCTTTTTCGCACTATTGGTTAGAGCCTGTAAATCAGCATTTCACAGTAAGGTCTACTAAACCTGTTGTATTCGGCGCACGTGACAAATAAACTTTGATTTGATCCAAGTCGTGAAAGAAGAGCCCTGAAATCGGCCAGAGGTCACCAAACACCCCCCACTGGGGACTATACCAATATATTGTACCTTACCTGCAAACGTGCACCTCTGTCGGACCTTGCCCCTGGGCTTGGCCCCTAACCAAATGAAGTGGCTGACGGTCTATGACAAACACGAGGCCACCGACACGACCACCGTACTACCTCCTCAACGCAATATATAGGTTTAATTGTCACAATTAGGCTATAGGCTACTGTTAGGACACTTTCGTCGGGAAACGCAATATCTTTAGACTACATGGACTAATATGCATACAAAATAATTACTTGTATGATCTTCTGTTCATGTTGTCTTCATTTTCATAATTCATTTCGCTTTGCAAAGACGACAATACAACAACTTGAACCAGGATAAACCAGTCAGTCATTGCAGAAAATACTTTGTAAATTGTAATTACCTTTGAAAGGAATCTTTGCATACTTCTGCAGGTTTTCATCCAGTTTCTGATAGTCCACGTCCTCTTTCTGAGTGAACGGCGTGGCTATTGGCGGGTAGATCCCCCCGATGTCCACTCTCTGTCCAGCCGCCGCGCTTTGGGTTCGGCTCTGGGTCCTAGTTGGCTTCCACAGCACAGAGGCACCACGTCTACACACTGCTGTACCCACAGTTCGGAGAGTTTTGACACCGAACATTGTGTCAAATGGAACGGCTGTATTTCGGCTGCAGAAGCGGGTGGGTTGACAAGGTACGGTGGCCGACACCAACAGATGTTGCACAGACTATGCCAGCCCAGTTAATATGCAACGACGCTCTCTAAATATTGACAAAACGTTCAGGGGGTTTGACATTTTCCCAGCTTTGGAAATCAGGTGGCCTTCCTCAGCGAGTCTAGTAATACAAGTACGTTACCCATGTTTATTCTATGGGCTACAGGGCGAGCTGTGGGCTCCCAAGAATATAGGCCTAAACTCTCCAAAGTTGCCGATCTCTATACACTTTCAGTTCAATATCACTATTCGGACATTCTCATTTGCACATTGAATTAAGACATACCGGTGAATAAAATATTTGCATTTCAGTGAGGTGTAGGACCTAAGCGACTTTCCAGCTGGTTAGGCTGCAGCGCAGGCTTGCTTCAGTTTTGGCAGAGATGAAGAGGTAAAGAGAGGCCCAACTCGGCGGAAAGTCGGTCTCCCTCCAGCAGGTGACGTTTTTTCGCACACCAAGCAAGGAGTTTTTGTTTTGTCGGTCAATGAGTGTCGAATTTGGTCAACAACAAACAATGAATGGCTTATTAACCTCACGTGTGCTACGCGAGGTTTATTTGATTGAATAGACATTTTGAAACGCTTAGGTTGTTAGTGTGCTGATATAAGTAGCACACGTGACATCACCGCCATTTAGAGAAAAAACACTATATATCGCAGTTGTCTCGAGATGGCAATGCATATTCATGATATGAGGCAAGTGGCATAGAGTCCCTCCATTGAACACAGGCGGTTGACGTCAACAACCATCATCGAATATTCAAAAGAGTATTAAAATAATGAGATGTAGCCATCCACTAATCTAAAGAAAGATTAGTATTTTTGATGTTTAGAAAAACAAACCTCAGAAAGTAGGCTACTTACCGATATGAGTGATAATGTTTTTGTTAAATGACCAAATCTCGCATACTATATCCATATGCAAATCATAACGTTTCTTTGGAACCTGGGTGATGTCATTTATTATGAGGATCATGGATCATGAATCTATAGAATATGTAATATTACTACAGCTATGACCAGGGCTTCAATCAGTTATAGGTAAAGATGGATAGATTATCATGAATTATTGTTAGCACACATATTATCATATGTTGTACAATACCGCCGTCTTCTGGAGATTATCGCCGATATATTACAATCATGATATTATGACGACACACAAGACAACTCACAAGTGATCCACGTTGAAATCCCAATAGTCCTAATTCACATAATGATATTGCTTCACATCAGATTACTTTGCATAATGTCTTTAAAAATATATATATTATTAATATTATCCTCAAACTATACCAGGTACTGGTTCTAGGTATGCTCTTAGAAAAAGGGGTTATTTGGGGTTCTCTATGGAACTTTTAGGGGTTCCATACATGAAGCAAGCGATATAACCCTTTTTGGTTCTATATAGAACCTTTGTGTAGTCTGGAGGCATAATCACCATTCTGAGCATGGTCTGTGTGTCTGAAAGAGTCCTGGCCTTGGCGCTGATCAGGGAGAGCTGTTTACTGAGCCAGGCTGTGCCTCGGCCAACTCTACACAACAATATACTGCTCCTCAGCCTTTTGTTCATGGATGAGAGAGGGGGGGGGGTGAGGGAGATAGGTAGGATAAAGAGAGAATTGGGAGAGAAACAGGCAGAGTGCGAGCGAGAAAGAGATGCAGAGTGGGAGAGAGAGAGAGATAATAGTTTCATAAAAGCCACATCCGATCCACGACATTCTTTTAGCAGTTATTTTTGTTTCCATTCCGTCTGCCCAGAAAGTGTTGTTATGGGAATATAACAGAGAGACAGACAGATAGACATACCAGTAGGATGACTACGCTGTTTACGTAATTATAAACCCACTGAACAAAAACATAGACATCTTTGGAATGATGTTTTTGTAGGTGCAGTGCAGGTAGTAGCATAGGCTGCTATTTGTCCGTGCGTAAAAACAGATTCAGTTTGGGTGTAGAGAGTAGAACAGCTAGACAGAGTGGGGGGGTTGATAAGGAATCTGATCATTAAGTCTTATTATATTCACCACTGGACAATTACTGGGGAAGTAATCTGGAATGGAAACTTCCTGTGTCCTGTTTCTGTGTGTCTCAGTACGTGTGTCTCAGTACGTGTGTCTCAGTACGTGTGTCTCAGTACGTGTGTCTCAGTACGTGTGTCTCAACGTGTGTCTCGGTACGTGTGTCTCGGTACGTGTGTCTCGGTACGTGTGCCTATTGGCATTCGTAGCCGGCATCTTCGTGCAAAATTGCATTACGTCACTACATAATTCTGGTGAATTCTCTCGCCCACCAAAACAAGGACTTGACTACAGGCGGCCAGCCAGCCACCCGCCCCGTTAGCTGCATGGTGTAGTAGAGTAGAGAAGCATCATCAGCATCAACAACAACACCGGGAAATGCAGCTGCTGTAACGGAACTGGTCCCCCACCCACCACCGGCAGATGGAGTGTGAGCGCGCCACCGCCACGTGACACGGTCGGTTCGCATCTGTAGTGTGGCGGAGAATCTCACTCTGCATCATGGCTGCGGAAGATGTAGCTGCCCGGTCCCGAACCGCCCCCCTCTTCCCCAGGGTACCCTTCTCCCCAGCCCGGCTGCTGTTCCTCTCTCTCCTCTCCCTCTGCCTCATCCCCTCCCCGTCCCTCGCCCTGCTCGGCTTCCGTCCGGAGGAGACCGGGGGAGAGCTGTCCGTGGACGACGGGGTGCTGAAAGCCACGGAGGGAACCCGCTTCATGCTGCGGGTCTACTACGCCTCATCCCCACAGAGGCTCAACCGGACCGCTGGGGCCAGAGCCAACGCCGCTCCCTGGATAGCATTCATCGAGGAGCCGAGGCCGGGGAGAGAGGGGCAGGTCCACCCGAAGCGGAATATGTGCATGGATAAAAACGCCAGGAGCTCGGATATTGAGATCTTGGGCTCTTTCAAGTCCGCTTCGAGTCAGAACTCCGTGTTGGTGGAAGTATTGGCTAAGAACCTGCGCAGGGGAGAGAAGATGAAGTACTATTCGATTTGCGCCTTCGACGGGTCCAAATGGGAGCACTACCGGACCCGGGATTTCTGGGTCGCCGTGGTGGAGCGCGGGGCCGAACCGGACCTCTGGCTTCAAGTGTTAGTATCGGTTCTGTTACTGGCCCTCTCGGCGCTCTTCAGTGGCCTGAACCTCAGTCTGCTGGCGTTGGACCCGGTGGAACTCCAGGTTCTGCAGAACAGCGGCACGGACAAGGAGCAGAAATACGCGAGGAAAATCGAGTCCGTGCGGCGGCACGGTAACTACGTACTGTGCACTTTGCTGCTGGGCAACGCGCTGATCAACGCGGCGCTCGCAGTGTGGATGTGTCAGATCCTGGGGATGACCTGGTTGTCCACCATTATCTGCGCGTTTGGGATCTTTTTCATTGGGGAGATCCTGCCACACTCTGTTGCGTCGCGGCACGGCCTGGCCATTGCGTCCAAAACCATCTGGGTAACCCGTCTTCTCATGGTTCTCTCCTTCCCCATCTCCTACCCCATCAGTAAACTCCTCGACTTCATCCTCCACCAGGAGATCAGTAACTTTTATACGCGGGAAAAACTCCTTGAGATGCTGCGCGTGACCGACCCGTACCACGACCTGGTTAAAGAGGAGCTCAACATCATACAAGGCGCGCTCGAGCTCCGGACCAAGACCGTAGAAGATGTTCTGACTCCGCTAACCGACTGCTTCATGCTCACCTCGGAAGCGGTGCTAGACTTCAACACCATGTCGGAGATTATGCAGAGCGGCTACACGCGCATCCCGGTGTTCGAAAACTTGCGGTCGAACATTGTGGATATTCTGTTCGTGAAGGACTTGGCGTTCGTTGACCCGGATGACTGTACCCATCTGAAGACCATAACACAGTTCTATAAACACCCCATGCACTGTGTGTTCAACGACACCAAACTGGACGCCATGCTGGAGGAGTTCAAGAAGGGTAAGGAGGGGGGGGAAGTAAGATCACCCAAGAAACTCTAGAAAAGATAGTATAATGATTGTGTCTCTCCTCTCACTCTCTATCTTTACTTTTCTCCCTCCCTCTCTCTGGCTCCATCCCACTCCCCCCTCACTCTTTCTCTTTCTCCCCGTCTCTCCCCCCCCTCCTCTCTCTCCCTTCTTGGCCGAGTCACTGGTTTAAGCTCCTATTGTTAATCTCCATAGACTACACCAGTTTACATGTCGGGCCAACCAGTGTCAACGTAGTGATATAAAGTAACTTCAGTGAGATTCTCTCTGTGGAAACAACGGTTGTCTGCTCATAAGAGGCGCTGTACCATAGTGTGACTAACAGGGATATCCCATCCCAGTGATAGTCTACTACAAAGAGAATAGGGTGCCGTTTGGAATACAGCCTTGGATATAGCCTATTCCTTATGGGCAATTTATGATGATATGGGCAGGTAAGGTGGCTTGGTGGGTGTGTCTCCTGTTGACCAATAGCAGGGCGCCATGTTGCCATGTGGTCTGTGTCTGTTTATGGGGGAAGAAGGCAGTGTCAGCGTTTCTCATGTTGTTGCATGCAGAGGCTGTACTAGAGGAACACATGAAGGACACCTTCAGTAGATGTATGTGTTTACACTGTCTCGACCCGTATTCATAAAGCATCTCAGAGAAGTAGTGCTGATCTTGGGTCAGTTTCTCCTTTTAGATCACATAAAGAATTATATTACATGGACAAGAGGGACCTGATCCTAGATCAGCACTCAGTATAATCCACACAAATTAATAGATAACAAAACTGTGTGTGTGTGTGTGTGTGTGTGTGTTTAAGAGAGAGCGTTTTGAATTGAATTGAGAGCACAAGCTTGACAGAGAGACAGAGGGATGAGAATGTCATGGTGACAGAGAGAGAGACATAAAAGGCTGTTATCTTTAGAATGTCCTTTCCTGTCATGACACCCCCTCCCCTCTCTCCCTCCACCCATCCATCGCTCCGCCCCCCAGAGAGAAGACATTAAATATTCAGAATACACTTTCGCCCTCTTTCTCTCCCTCCCTCCCTCTCTCTCTCTTCATCTGTCCTCTGTGATGCTGCATTCAACACAGCCACAGTGTGTGTGTGTGTGTGTGTGTGTGTGTGTGTGTGTGTGTGTGTGTGTGTGTGTGTGTGTGTGTGTGTGTGTGTGTGTGTGTGTGTGTGTGTGTGTGTGTGTGTGTGTGTGTGTGTGTGTGTGAGAGAGAGAGAGAGAGGCCATGACTGTGTGTGGTGATGCTGCAACCCCATTTAGTCAGAAATCAGCAAAGCGCCAGTACAACAGACTACTCCCTCCCTACCACAGTGTCTGTAGCCTTTATAAGCAAGTGCACAAGAGTGTATTCCAACACTGAACTAAAGCCTAGAGACACTAGGTGTGGGAGCTGAGCTAAAGCCTAGAGACACTAGGTGTGGGAGCTGAGCTAAAGCCTAGAAACACTAGGTGTGGGAGCTGAGCTAAAGCCTAGAGACACTAGGTGTGGGAGCTGAGCTAAAGCCTAGAGACACTAGGTGTGGGAGCTGAGCTAAAGCCTAGAGACACTAGGTGTGGGAGCTGAGCTAAAGCCTAGAGACACTAGGTGTGGGAGCTGAGCTAAAGCCTAGAGACACAGCTAGGTGTGGGAGCTGAGCTAAAGCCTAGAGAGCACTAGGTAGGTGGGAGCTGAGATAAAGCCTAGAGACACTAGGTGTGGGAGCTGAGCTAAAGCCTAGAGACACTAGGTGTGGGAGCTAAGCTAAAGCCTAGAGACACTAGGTGTGGGAGCTGAGCTAAAGCCTAGAGACACTAGGTGTGGGAGCTAAGCTAAAGCCTAGAGACACTAGGTGTGGGAGCTGAGCTAAAGCCTAGAG
This sequence comes from Oncorhynchus tshawytscha, assembly GCF_018296145.1. Taxonomy (NCBI): domain Eukaryota; kingdom Metazoa; phylum Chordata; class Actinopteri; order Salmoniformes; family Salmonidae; genus Oncorhynchus; species Oncorhynchus tshawytscha. The sequence continues at coordinate 237,529 of NW_024609706.1, forward strand.
ACACTAGGTGTGGGAGCTGATTATCACATCAAACCAAACATTGAAATAGCATGTGTGTAAGAGCTGACCCAACCCATATAAAGATCTGACAGAATATCTCTCTCTTCTAATTCTCTTCAATGAGGAACATTTGGACTTGGAATTTGGTTTACTTTCTTAATTGAAATGGAATTGACAACCCTACTCTCCATGTTAACCCATTACTCTCTCTCTCTTTTCCTTTCTCTCTCATTCTCTCTCTCTCTCCCTCTCTCTCTCTCTCTCTCTCTCTCTCCCTCTCGCTCTCTTTTCCTCTCACTCTCTTCCTTTCTCTCTCATTCTCTCTCTCCTCTCTTTCTCTCTCTCTCTCTCTCTCTCTCTCTCTCTCTCTCTCTCTCTCTCTCTCTCTCTCTCTCTCTCTTTTCCTTTCTCTCTCATTCTCTCTCTCCTTTCTTTCTCTCTCTCTCTCTCTCTCTCTCTCTCTCTCTCTCTTTCTCTCTCTCTTTTCCTCTCGCTCTCTTTCTCTCTCATTCTCTCTCTCTTTCTTTCTCTCTCCCTCTTTCTCACTCTCTCCCCCAGTCAGAGTGAGACACAGTCAGAGTGAGACACAGTCAGAGTGAGACACAGTCAGAGTGAGACACAGTCAGAGTGAGACACAGTCAGAGTGAGAGACAGTCAGAGTGAGACACAGTCAGAGTGAGACACAGTCAGAGTGAGAGACAGTCAGAGTGAGACACAGTCAGAGTGAGACACAGTCAGAGTGAGACACAGTCAGAGTGAGACACAGTCAGACACAGTCAGAGTGAGACACAGTCAGAGTGAGACACAGACACAGAGTGAGACACAGTCAGAGTGAGACACAGTCAGAGTGAGAGACAGTCAGAGTGAGAGACAGTCAGAGTGAGACACAGTCAGAGTGAGACAGTCAGAGTGAGACACAGTCAGAGTGAGACACAGTCAGAGTGAGAGACAGTCAGAGTGAGACACAGTCAGAGTGAGACACAGTAAGAGTGAGACGCAGTCAGAGTGAGACGCAGTCAGAGTGAGACACAGTCAGAGTGAGACACAGTCAGAGTGAGACACAGTCAGAGTGAGAGACAGCCAGAGTGGGCAAAGAGAGGGGAGCACAGTAGGAACAGCAAGGAGATCTCTTGTGGGCGCTGTTGGGGGGGGCTGCAGCTGTGTGTGTGTGAGAGAGAGAAAGAGAGGGTAGCTGCAGCTGTGTTCAAGGATGTGTGTTAGGTGTTGACTGTGTTACATAATGGCTGATGATGTAATCTTCAGCTGCTGGTGTCTGCAGTGCAGTCTCTCTCTCACTCTTCCTCTCTCTCTGTCTCTCTGTCCCCTCCCTCTCTCTCCAGGGGGAGCCCTGAGCAGTCTCTGTACAACTCAATCACCCTGCACGCCCCCTCCCACCCCCTACCCCCTCCAACCCCTACCTCCCCTCTATTCTCCTCCTCCCTCTTCTTCTCCTCTCCTCACTCATTCACAAACAAACACAATGAACCAGCCTCCCATTCCTTCCATCTAAATCACCATCTCACAGAACCTTTAACATCAACAAACAGTAGCAGAAATAGACCATATCTAACTAACAAATCAACTAGACTGTTTATCTTAAACGATTCCCCATTTACTCTGGCTGTGTCTCTAATAATACCCCCCTGTTACCATGGAGATGACTCCTCCCCCATTTGTGCATCCCAAATGGCACCCAGTTTGATTGTTTCCCTCTCGTTCTCTGTGGGCCCTGGTGCACTAAATAGGAAATAGCTGTGCATCATCCCTCTGCTGGGAAGATTGGCGTCACTAGGGCCTCCTGGGTATTGGTGTGTCACTGGGCGATGACCCAGGAGTGTGTATTCTCTAGAAACCAAACGGAAGCACACTGAACAAAACGGGGAGGGTTATTTCTTCCATTTCCAAATGTTGTGCAATGAGTTGCTACGGTGTGCTCTAATGAATACACCCCCCTGTTGTGTTTCTACTAGATCGCTTACTGCTTCTATTCCTGTGGCCTCATGGTAGATGTAGTCTGTGTGTTTGTGTTTCAGTGACACTCTGATCCAGAGAGACTTACAGTTAGTGAGTCATTTAGCAGACACTCTGATCCAGAGAGACTTACAGTTAGTGAGTCATTTAGCAGACACTCTGATCCAGAGAGACTTACAGTTAGTGAGTCATTTAGCAGACACTCTGATCCAGAGAGACTTACAGTAGTGAGTCATTTAGCAGACACTCTGATCCAGAGAGACTTACAGTTAGTGAGTCATTTAGCAGACACTCTGATCCAGAGACTTACAGTTAGTGAGTCATTTAGCAGACACTCTAATCCAGAGAGACTTACAGTTAGTGAGTCATTTAGCAGACACTCTGATCCAGAGAGACTTACAGTAGTGAGTCATTGAGCAGACACTCTGATCCAGAGAGACTTACAGTTAGTGCGTCATTTAGCAGACACTCTGATCCAGAGAGACTTACAGTTAGTGAGTCATTGAGCAGACACTCTGATCCAGAGAGACTTACAGTTAGTGAGTCATTTAGCAGACACTCTGATCCAGAGAGACTTACAGTTAGTGAGTCATTTAGCAGACACTCTGATCCAGAGAGACTTACAGTTAGTGAGTCATTTAGCAGACACTCTGATCCAGAGACTTACAGTTAGTGAGTCATTTAGCAGACACTCTGATCCAGAGAGACTTACAGTTAGTGAGTCATTTAGCAGACACTCTGATCCAGAGAGACTTACAGTTAGTGAGTCATTTAGCAGACACTCTGATCCAGAGAGACTTACAGTTAGTGAGTCATTTAGCAGACACTCTGATCCAGAGAGACTTACAGTTAGTGAGTCATTTAGCAGACACTCTGATCCAGAGAGACTTACAGTTAGTGCGTCATTTAGCAGACACTCTGATCCAGAGAGACTTACAGTTAGTGAGTCATTTAGCAGACACTCTGATCCAGAGAGACTTACAGTTAGTGAGTCATTTAGCAGACACTCTGATCCAGACTTACAGTTAGACATTTACAGTTCCAGAGAGTGAGTCATTTAGCAGACACTCTGATCCAGAGAGACTTACAGTTAGTGAGTCATTTAGCAGACACTCTGATCCAGAGAGACTTACAGTTAGTGAGTCATTTAGCAGACACTCTGATCCAGAGAGACTTACAGTTAGTGAGTCATTTAGCAGACACTCTGATCCAGAGAGACTTACAGTTAGTGAGTCATTTAGCAGACACTCTGATCCAGAGAGACTTACAGTTAGTGAGTCATTTAGCAGACACTCTGATCCAGAGACTTACAGTTAGTGAGTCATTTAGCAGACACTGATCCAGAGAGACTTACAGTTAGTGAGTCATTTAGCAGACACTCTGATCCAGAGACTTACAGTTAGTGAGTCATTTAGCAGACACTCTGATCCAGAGAGACTTACAGTTTTAGTGAGTCATCCAGCAGACACTCTGATCCAGATCCAGAGACTTACAGTTAGTGAGTCATTTAGCAGACACTCTGATCCAGAGAGACTTACAGTTAGTGAGTCATTTGAGCAGACACTCTGATCCAGAGAGACTTACAGTTAGTGAGTCATTTAGCAGACACTCTGATCCAGAGAGACTTACAGTTAGTGAGTCATTTAGCAGACACTCTGATCCAGAGAGACTTACAGTTAGTGCGTCATTTAGCAGACACTCTGATCCAGAGAGACTTACAGTTAGTGAGTCATTTAGCAGACACTCTGATCCAGAGAGACTTACAGTTAGTGAGTCATTTAGCAGACACTCTGATCCAGAGAGACTTACAGTTAGTGAGTCATTTAGCAGACACTCTGATCCAGAGAGACTTACAGTTAGTGCGTCATTTAGCAGACACTCTGATCCAGAGAGACTTACAGTTAGTGAGTCATTTAGCAGACACTCTGATCCAGAGAGACTTACAGTTAGTGAGTCATTTAGCAGACACTCTGATCCAGAGAGACTTACAGTTAGTGAGTCATTTAGCAGACACTCTGATCCAGAGAGACTTACACTTAGTGCGTCATTTAGCAGACACTCTGATCCAGAGAGACTTACAGTTAGTGCATTCATCTTATGATAGCTAGGTGAGACAACCACATCACAGTCATAGTAAGTACATTTTCCCTCAACAAAGTATTTATCAGCAAAGTCAGTGTTAGTAGGAAAAGACAAGTGCCTTTCTTTGTTTGTTTATTTATCTCCTCAGGAACATGTCACGGGAGATCTGTTGACTCCACCAATTGGTTTTCCTCTCTTGCTATTCCCCTTACCTCAGACCCCATTCACGTAGTTAGATCCCTTTACACAGCCAAAATAAATACATTTAAATACATACATGATTTGTATACTAAAAAATGACGTTGTTTTATGTTGTAGTTTCACCTCCCACAAAGTCTATCCCCTCCATGTTTGTTAGCTAAGTCCCACAGGTTAGGGTAGTATTATGATGTCATATCCTGTCTCTCTACAGGCAAGTCCCACCTGGCCATCGTCCAGCGGGTCAACAACGAGGGTGAGGGTGACCCCTTTTATGAGGTCATGGGCATCGTGACCCTGGAGGACGTTATAGAGGAGATCATCAAGTCAGAGATACTGGACGAGACTGACCTCTACAGTACGTACACACACACACACACACACACCACACACACACACTGATAACACTCTCACACACACACAATAACTGCTGATTCTCAAGCTGATGTGTGTGTGTCTCCCTCTACAGCTGATAACGTCTCTAAGTGTTGTGTACAGCTGATAACCCTCTGTCTGTCTACAGCTGATAACCCATCCATGTGTCTACAGCTGTCTCAGTGTTGTCTCCCCTACAGCTGATAACCTCTCTAAGTGTTGTCTCCCTCTACAGCTGATAACCTCTCTAAGTGTTGTGTCTCCCTCTACAGCTGATAACCTCTCTAAGTGTTGTGTCTCCCTCTACAGCTGATAACCTCTCTAAGTGTTGTCTCCCTCTACAGCTGATAACCTCTCTAAGTGTTGTGTCTCCCTCTACAGCTGATAACCTCTCTAAGTGTTGTCTCCCTCTACAGCTGATAACCTCTCTAAGTGTTGTCTCCCTCTACAGCTGATAACCTCTCTAAGTGTTGTCTCCCTCTACAGCTGATAACCTCTCTAAGTGTTGTGTCTCTACAGCTGATAACCTCTCTAAGTGTCTCCCTCTACAGCTGATAACCTCTCTAAGTGTTGTCTCCCTCTACAGCTGATAACCTCTCTAAGTGTTGTCTCTCCTCTACAGCTGATAACCTCTCTAAGTGTTGTGTCTCCCTCTACAGCTGATAACCTCTACAGCTGATCTAAGCTGATAACCTCTCTATGTGTTGTCTCCTCTACAGCTGATAACCTCTCTAAGTGTTGTCTTCCTCTACAGCTGATAACCTCTCTAAGTGTTGTCTTCCTCTACAGCTGATAACCTCTCTAAGTGTTGTCTCCCTCTACAGCTGATAACCTCTCTAAGTGTTGTCTCCCTCTACAGCTGATAACCTCTCTAAGTGTTGTCTCCCTCTACAGCTGATAACCTCTCTAAGTGTTGTCTCCCTCTACAGCTGATAAGCTCTCTAAGTGTTGTGTCTCCCTCTACAGCTGATAACCTCTCTAAGTGTTGTCTTCCTCTACAGCTGATAACCGTTCTAAGCGTCGTGTTTCTCACCATGAGAGGAAGCAGCAGGACTTCTCCATCTTTAAGCTGTCGGAGAACGAGATGAAGGTGAAGATCTCTCCCCAGCTCCTCCTCGCCACGCACCGCTTCCTCTCCACAGGTAGGCCCACTGTGATGTCACTTCCTGTCCACTGTGAGGTCACTTCCTGAGTGTTAAATAATGAAATATATCATCTCTGTGGAAGTAAGTTGTTCTCAATTTGAGGCCTGGTAAAAAACAACCCATTGAATAGTAAAGAATGTTTACCAGTTATTACAAATGACCTTTTTCTTATTACTTTTCCACTGACTCTCTCATGTCTTCCTCTCTATCCCTCTTTCATCTCTCCCCTTTTACTACCCTCTCCTCCTACCTCTTCTATTCCTCACTCTCTCCCTCCCTCCCCTCCCTCCCTCCCTCCCTCCTCCCTCCCTCCCTCCCTCCCTCCCTCCCTCCCTCCCTCCCTCTCTCCCACCTCCTGTAGAGGTGGAGCCCTTCAAGCCAGCCCACCTATCAGAGAAGATCTTACTGCGTCTCATTAAACACCCCAGTGTGGTCCAGGAGCTGAGCTACGATGACAAGAACAAACTGGCCCCACAGCACTTCCTGTTTCAGAGAAACAAACCTGTTGACTACTTCATCCTGTTACTACAGGTATAAACGCCCGCAATAATTGTCCCTTAGCGATAAATCAAATTGATTTGATGTATGATATTGATAGGAGAGTAGAGAACTGACAGGACGGTGAGGAGATAAGTGTGTCAAAGCAGAAAAGAATTCGATCCCACACAGAGAGACACCGAGTGAACAAAACATTAGGAACACCTTGCTAATATTGAGTTACACCTCCTTTTGCCCTCAGAACAGCCTCAATTCATCGAGGCATGTACGAGGTGTCGAAAGCGTTCCACAGGGAGCTGGTCCATGTTGACTCCAGTGCTTCCCACAGTTGGCTGGACGTCCTTTTGGTGGTGGAACATTCTCGATACACACCGGAACTGTTGAGCGTGAACAACCCAGCAGCGTTGCAGTTCTTGACTCAAACCGGTGCGCCTGGCGCCTACTGTACTACCCGTTCAAAGGAACTTAACTATGTCGTCTTGCCCATTCACCCTCTGAACGGCACACATACACAGTCCATGTCTCAACTGTCTCAAAGCTTAAACATCCATCTATAACCCGTCTCCTCCCCTTCATCTACACTGATTGAAGTGGATTTAACAAGTGACATCAATAAGGGATTATAGCTTTAACCTGGATTCACCTGGTCAGTCTGTGTCATGGAAAGAGCAGGTGTCCCTAATGTGTTCTACCCTCAGTGTATATCATGTGCTGCAGGTGGAGGTGCTGGCTGCTACAACAACCCTGGTTTTATATATAGCTTGGCATTTCTAGAATATGGCTTAGACACAAATCAGGGAACTTGACCATTTCTCTGTCCTGTGTGTCCAGGGTCGTGTGGAGGTGGAGTTTGGTAAAGAGGCTCTGAGGTTTGAGAACGGAGCGTTCGCCTACTACGGGGTGCCTGCCATCATGCCCACAGGTAACTGGCTCATCACTCACTCACTCACTCACTCACTCACTCACTCACTCACTCACTCACTCACATTAACACATGAATATTGAGAAACAGCCTGAGCACATTACAAGCTCAAAGAAAACAAAACGTTTCATGAGAAACATAACAGATGACATCATCTGGACTGTCCCATTGCATAGACCAGGTAGAACACTATCTCATCCCTGTCTGACTCATTACCATCCTGTATGATTCAGTCCACAGATCCCCCTCCCGTAGCAGTGGTCTGGACCGGTCTGACTCTATGCTGTATGGGGGCAGTCTGGGCCAACTCAACGGAGGGGGGAGCGTCTACCTGCCTGACTACTCTGTTAGGCAGCTCACACACCTGCAGGTCATTAAGGTAGGCCTACCTAGACTACGGTACGGTACAGCCCCGCCCACCTCACGTTACCTGGATACACCTGCTCCAACACCATTTGGGGAACCTTGGCTCATTGCGCTCTAGCGTCTCCATGTGGCGGGCCGAGCGCCTGCAGGCTGACTACGGCCGTCAGTTGAACGGTGTTTCCTCCGACACATTGGCGCGACTGGCTTCCGGGTTAAGTGGGCGAGCGTTAAGGAGCGCGGTTTGGCGGGTCATGTTTTGGAGGACACCTGACTTGACCTTCGCCTCTACCGAGTCCGTTGGGGAGTTGCAGTGATGAGACAAGATCGTAATTGAATTTGGGAGAGAAAGGAGGTCAAATAAAATAAATTAATAATAAAGGTCCCAAATAGCACCCTATTCTTTATACAGTGCACTACTTTATACATAGTCCTATGGTCCTTGGTCAAAAGTAGTGCACTTCATAGGAAAAAGTGTGTAATTTGTGATGCAACCTAGTAGCTTAGTCAGAGCTGTGGTACAGTACAGCCTCTAACTTCGACCTATGACTATTTATGACCTACGACCTTTCTCTGACCTTCGACTTCTAAACCCCAGATCACCCGTAGCCACTACCAGAACGCCCTGACAGCCACTCTGATGGACAGCTCCCCCCAGACCCCCGACACAGACGCCCGGCCCACAGACGGGAACACTCCCGACCTCCCTGTCCCGGAGCAGAGTGGAGACCACCTCCTCCCCCCCAGAGAGACCCGGCCCAGCTCGGCCAGAACCAGAGGACAGCAGTCCTCCGTCCCACACAGCACCTCTCTGCTCAACGAGAAGAACCGCATCGTCCGTAAGTCAACCATACTGGAGGAGGGAGGTAGAGAGAGAATAGACTTACTCCCTTTGCTTACTCCCCTACAGGCAGTAAATCAGACGGTCAGAACAGCCCCAGTGACTGTGTGTATCATAACTGTCCTGTCTCTCCCTACAGGCAGTAAATCAGACGGTCAGAACAGCCCCAGTGACTGTGTGTATCATAACTGTCCTGTCTCTCCCTACAGGCAGTAAATCAGACGGTCAGAACAGCCCCAGTGACTGTGTGTATCATAACTGTCCTGTCTCCCCCTACAGGCAGTAAATCAGACGGTCAGAACAGCCCCAGTGACTGTGTGTATCATAACTGTCCTGTCTCCCCCTAAACAGGCAGTAAATCAGACAGGCAGTCAGAACAGCCCCAGTGACTGTGTGTATCATAACTGTCCTGTCTCTCCCTACAGGCAGTAAATCAGATGGTCAGAACAGCCCCAGTGACTGTGTGTATCATAACTGTCATAACTGTCCTCTCCCTACAGGCAGTAAATCAGACAGTCAGAACAGCCCCAGTGACTGTGTGTATCTCATAACTGTCCTGTCTCTCCCCTACAGGCAGTAAATCAGATGGTCAGAACAGCCCCAGTGACTGTGTGTATCATAACTGTCCTGTCTCTCCCCTACAGGCAGTAAATCAGACGGTCAGAACAGCCCCAGTGACTGTGTGTATCATAACTGTCCTGTCCCTACAGGCAGTAAATCAGACGGTCAGAACAGCCCCAGTGACTGTGTGTATCATAACTGTCCTGTCTCTCCCTACAGGCAGTAAATCAGACGGTCAGAACAGCCCCAGTGACTGTGTGTATCATAACTGTCCTGTCTCTCCCTACAGGCAGTAAATCAGACGGTCAGAACAGCCCCAGTGAACAGCCCAGTAAATCAGAGTGACAGTGACTGTGTGTATCATAACTGTCCTGTCTCTCCCTACAGGCAGTAAATCAGACGGTCAGAACAGCCCCAGTGACTGTGTGTATCATAACTGTCCTGTCTCTCCCTACAGGCAGTAAATCAGACGGTCAGAACAGCCCCAGTGACTGTGTGTATCATAACTGTCCTGTCTCTCCCTACAGGCAGTAAATCAGACTCAGAACAGCCCCAGTGACTGTGTGTATCATAACTGTCCTGTCTCCCTACAGGCAGTAAATCAGATGGTCAGAACAGCCCCAGTGACTGTGTGTATCATAACTGTCCTGTCTCTCCCTACAGGCAGTAAATCAGACGGTCAGAACAGCTCCAGTGACTGTGTGTATCATAACTGTCCTGTCTCTCCCTACAGGCAGTAAATCAGACGGTCAGAACAGCCCCAGTGACTGTGTGTATCATAACTGTCCTGTCTCTCCCTACAGGCAGTAAATCAGACGGTCAGAACAGCCCCAGTGACTGTGTGTATCATAACTGTCCTGTCTCTCCCTACAGGCAGTAAATCAGACGGTCAGAACAGCCCCAGTGACTGTGTGTATCATAACTGTCCTGTCTCTCCCCCTACAGGCAGTAAATCAGACGGTCAGAACAGCCCCAGTGAGTGACTGTCCTGTCTCTCCCTACAGGCAGTAAATCATAGTGACTGTGTGTCCTGTCCTGTCTCTCCCTACAGGCAGTAAATCAGACGGTCAGAACAGCCCCAGTGACTGTGTGTATCATAACTGTCCTGTCTCTCCCTACAGGCAGTAAATCAGACGGTCAGAACAGCCCCAGTGACTGTGTGTATCATAACTGTCCTGTCTCCCCCTACAGGCAGTAAATCAGACGGTCAGAACAGCCCCAGTGACTGTGTGTATCATAACTGTCCTGTCTCTCCCTACAGGCAGTAAATCAGACGGTCAGAACAGCCCCAGTGACTGTGTGTATCATAACTGTCCTGTCTCTCCCTACAGGCAGTAAATCAGACGGTCAGAACAGCCCCAGTGACTGTGTGTATCATAACTGTCCTGTCTCTCCCTACAGGCAGTAAATCAGACGGTCAGAACAGCCCCAGTGACTCCGTGTTCCTCAGGATGGATGAGATCTCATACATCAGAGAGGAGCACTCAGAGAGGGATGGCACCAACGGTAAGAGAATACATGGAGGAACAAAGGAGTGGGATGGAAGACTGGAGAATAAGGAGGATGTTGGTGATGAGGGAAGACATTTAACACAGAAACAACATCCACAGTTTACTATGGAGATTGATAACTCTCTCTCTCTCTCTCTCTCTCTCTCTCTCTCTCTCTCTCTCTCTCTCTCTCTCTCTCTCTCTCTCTCAGACACAGCCTCTGTTGCTATAGAAACAGACGCCCCCTCCTCTTTCATCAGTACTCTGTCTCTGAGTGGATCAGAGGACACACTGGGCAAGAAACTACTGCTCAAACTCAGTGAGTCACACACAGACCATACACAACATCCAGTACACACGCACACAAGCATGCATACACACAAATACACACACACCTTTACTCTCTTGCATTCTATCACCTGTGTGACAATCCAATTGCCCACACACACATACAACCATTTAAATCTCAACCCAGCCACTGTGAAGGCACAAACCCAACAACCCCACGCCCTGTGTCCCCTCCACCGGTCACTTTGTCATGTTAGGATACGTCCCAAATGGCACTTCATTCCCATGGGTCCTGGTCAAAAGTAGTGCACTAAATAGGGAGTAGAGTGTGCCATTTGGGATGCACACTTAGTAACAGTCTAAATCCTGAGCCTTTCTCTTTCCCTGCACCTCTGCTCCATGAACAGCTGTGTCCTAGCAACCAGTCATTCATTGGGCCCTGCCTCCCTCTGCCAAGAGTATTTTCTCTGAAGGCCCTCCTAACGGAACCCCTGGCCCCTCGCAGTGTGTGTGTACCACTCTGGCCCATCACTCTGACCTCCACAAAATCTCCCTCTCTCTCACCCTCTCTCTCCCCTCTCTCTCCCACACTCACATAGGAGAGCCAACTAGTGTGTTTCTCTCTTCTCTCTCGACTGGCCCACTGCTGAATGAGCTATGGAGAATGAATGTTAAGTGAGCCTCCCAAGTGGCACCCCATTCCCAAAGCTCTGTGGGTCCTGTTCAAAAGTAGTGCACTTAATAGGGAACAGTGTGCCAGTTGGGATGCAGACTGAGTGTTTCTCTGCTCAGTATCACAGAGCTACTTTAACTAAATGACTGTCCTAAACACCCCCCACCCCACGTGGTCCCTCTCTGAGCCAAAGAGCAGCAGAATGGTCTCTCTCATTTCAGTAAAAGGCTGAAACTGGACCAAAATCACAACACATTGCAGGAAATAAGCAATAAAAGCCCGGTCAGAAGTAGTGAACTAAATGCCATTTACAAAGTAGTTGTAATGACATTGTCTTTGTCCAATTCATTGATTCACAATTAATAGTATTAATGAAATGCAGATACTTTTTTGCAATTTACATTTATATATTTTCCATTTAAATGTATATTTATTTCAATTAATAGTACATTTATTTCAATAACATGTTGATATTTTTCAATTAAATGTAAAAATTTTTTAAATAAAAATGTATAATGTTTCAGTTAGATTTATTTTTTCCATACATGGTTTTTCTCTGTTAAATGTAAACATTTTTTCAATTTAGTATCTATATGTGTCAATATATATCTGTTTTTAAATGTATATATGTTTTTCAATTTAATATCTATATGTGTCAATATATATCTGTTTTTAAATGTATATATGTTTTTCAATTTAATATCTATATGTGTCAATATATATCTGTTTTTAAATGTATATATGTTTTTCAATTTAATATCTATATGTGTCAATATATATCTGTTTTTAAATGTATATATGTTTTTCAATGAAATGCATATTTATATTTATATTTATTTCTCCTCAGGTCACAAGAAGAGAAAAAAGTCTCGGGAAGGAGACAAGACACCTGAGGAGACATCAGAGCAGCCGCTGGTCAAGACCTAGCAGTGTGTGTGTGTGTGTGTGTGTGTGTGTGTGTGTGTGTATGGACTAACTCACACTATCATCAACAGCCTATTTCCCTCTTTTTGATCGTTTGTCAGACGTTTCTGAAACGTTTGTCAGATGTTCCAGTCACTAGTTGACCACTCTCAGATGTCCCAACCAACAGACATTCTAAAGGGAAACAGAAGGATATAACAGCACATAGAAAAGATAGACCTCATCTCCCCCTAACACCCCCACAGTCTCTGGTCTTAGACCGAACCAAATGGGAGGAACTCACTGAACCAGCGGGACGGAAGCTACCATGTCATCATGAACCTGGGTTTTTTTTTTCTTCTTGAATGTTTCATGTCGAAGTGGCTAATGGATTTGAAGACAAAGGATATCAGGAGAAGAAGGGAGGTTTTTGGTTTAAGCCACTGTCACAATTTAATTCACCCCCTCCTTACAAAATAATTGAATTGGCCCTGTTGGAGCTGTGACAAGGAAACCAAAGACTATGTAGATATCATCAGTGCACAGAAGAATATTCACCATGCGCCATTATAAAGAGCTCATCCATTCCTTCTTCAGGTGCTTTTATGGATGCTGTATCACTTGTGTTATTGGATAGTGAATGTTTATTACTATTCTCTTCTGTCCTCTTTCCTATCTACTGTCTAATGGGGGAATCCTAACGTTCACTTGAGTGGATTTTCATGCATTGATATCAATGGGAGACTTAAGTGAAAATTCTATTTAGGATTCACCCAGAAGTTGACTTGTCAGAATGGACTCATGCTATAGTGGTGTAAGGGGTTTAAAATGACTTGAGATGGTTTGGGGTTTGAATGCCTTACTAAAGAGAAAGTCTTCAATCTGCATGTTTTAGGTACTGGCTGAGCACCATGTAGATCTCTATTCTCTCAGCCCGACTGTTATCACAACTTCCTCAAACGGTTGTTATGAGAACTGACCAGTCACAAGAACGGACCAGTCTCTTCCAAATGATGTATATGAGCAATACTGAAACTCTTTTACACAGTTGTGAACGGGACACCTCCAAAAGACGCTACTAATGTAGGATACGCCATTAGGAAACATCTTGTTGTAGAGAATACATTTCTTATTTGATCTGACAAGCTGTACCGTAAGACCCATGTTTCTCTCTCTCTCGGAATTAAGATCACGGGTCTCTGCTCTGACTGGGTTTGTGCCGATTCAGGTTTGTGCCACTGCACCACGGTGGGGGGAGAAAGATGGGGGAGGAGAGAAAGGGAGAGGGGTAGAGGGAGGAGGGAGGGGAGGAGAGGCATAGAAGATGGGAGGCTAGAGGGAGAGGGATAGAGAGAGGAGAGGAGGGAGGGGAGGAGAGATGGGAGGGAGGGGGGAGGAGAGAAAGGGAGAGGGGGGTAGAGGGAGGGGAGGAGAGGCATAGAAGATGGGAGGCTAGAGGGAGAGGGATAGAGAGAGGAGGGAGGGGAGGAGAGGCATAGAAGATGGGGGCTAGAAGGAGAGGGATAGAGGATAGAGGAGGGAGGGAGGGAGGGAGGGGGGAGGAGAGGCATAGAAGAGGCTAGAGGGGGGGCTAGAAGGAGAGGGATAGAGAGAGGAGGGAGGGGAGGGGAGGAGAGGCATAGAAGAGGCATAGAAGGGGGGCTAGAAGGAGAGGGATAGAGAGAGGAGGGAGGGAGGGGAGGAGAGGCATAGAAGAGGGGGGGGGGCTAGAAGGAGAGGGATAGAGAGAGGAGGGAGGGGAGGAGAGGCATAGAGGATGGGGGGCTAGAGGGAGAGGGAGGAGAGGGATAGAGGATGGGGGCTGGGAGAAAAAGGAAACGTGAGGGATGGAGAGAAAGGGTAAAAGGGGGAGTGATGCTCTGTGGCTCCTGTCATTGGTCAGTGAGGAGGAGAGAAGAGCATCCTTCCTTGGAAAACAGGAAAAAGTGCTGACTCACTATGCTGCATGGGAGTAGAGGCAACAGCCAATCAGAACCCTCATCCTCTTCACAGACACAATGGCCCTGTTTTTTAACTGGAGTAGGATGAGACTGATTTGTCATTTCTTGTTTTTCACCTCAATGGTTAGGGCTAGGATTTGGGGAGGGGAAGCTGATTCTAGATCTGTGCCTGTCAGCAACGTCTATATGGAGTTATTTTAACGCATTTTAACGCATTTTAATGCATTTTTAAAGTGCTATTTCTCTGAAAAATGGTCCTAAATTGAAATGGATAAATTGGACAGATGGTCAGGACTGAAGAACACTGGAGTATGGGGAGAGAGTGGCACCTACACAGAACGTAATACAGAGATATATCTTTTTATAGAAGAGAAATGCATATATGAGAGATGTATTGTAGATAGAGTTTATAATGACTTTATGGGTAAATGAACTCTGGGCATTTTAACAGGGGAAAACCCCTCGGATTTTTGATTTAAAAAATGTACAGAATTAAAAAGAGTCACAAGTTTCAGCTGTCTGACTTTTTAGTGTTCAGACTTCAAACAACAATGTTTTTGTTTAGTCCAGTTGCTGACAGTTATTATGCAGGGCCCGGAGTTTTGTCAGGTTAGGAAAAACTCTGGGCCATAGTTATTACTAATGTCTTAAGGACAAATCACACCATAAGGAACATCACCACTGTGGGACTCAGTGGCAAAAATCCCTTTGTGTATTTCTGGGGGATTCCAAGTCAACTCTCATAAAAATTTGCATAGACAGAAAATATTATCATTAACAATTTTTCAATGGTTGGTGAAGGGATTCGGGGTGTCTGGGATTGAGTGTCCACACAGTGGACCCCAGGAAGAGGAGCTGCTGCTTTCACAACAGGTAATGGGGATCCTAATAAAATACTCAAAACACATCTGTGCTCAGTAAATGACCTGCTGGATGTAGATGAACGGTGGCAATTCAACATGGAGAATCTTTTTTTGGAAAATGGCGGCTGATATTCTGTGGTCAGAGGAAGTAGGCCGACCAGTCAGCCGACCGGTGATTTGAACCGTTCTGATATTCTGTGGTCAGAGGAAGTAGGCCGACCAGTCAGCCGACCGGTGATTTGAACCGTTTGTCGGCAGTGTTTAGTCTTTTAAAACTACAGTAAAAACAGCCATGTACACAGGTAGAGAAAAAGGGAGAAATGACACAGTTTAGTACACGATTCATCATTTATTATGAGCTGTATGAAATGTACAGACAGGATGTCAATATAACGGCGTGAGGCTGTGTGTTGGAAGACCAACTGTATGTGTACAGTGAACAAAACATCAAAACAAACATCACCGTTAAAGGCAGAGGTTAAACAATCCTTCATAAGCAGCATTATTATGAATAGGAGTCTTAACACCAAGTACACACCGAACACAGAACCTAAGCCACAGACATTTAAGTGGTTCAACTATTACCACAGTGGTGGTATGTGCTTTTCCTATAGGACATATCTGCATATAGCTGCTCAAAAGGTTGAGAAAAGGTCATATCACCCTATCAGAGGGCATTTCCTGGTAACGTTTGACCTATAGGCACATGCATGAACTGTAAAGAACCTTTCAAGCCTGTCACATGACATCACAGAGCATTTGATCCACAATGCACCATTTCACACGTTCTAGAATGTTGCGATTGTTAAATGGAACCAGTTCTCTATAAAAGACGTTCAGAAGCGTTGTGGTTGTCTGTAGATAGGAGGTCTGGGGGCTCGTATGTACAATTCATTTTACACAAACGTTTCACTCAACTTCTGGCAATGCTTCACTTTCAAGTGCTCTGAAACATTTTTTTAAAACCAAAGTGCACACAGTCATCTTTTATACATGTTCAAAACCGGAAATGGCACAATAAAATAAATAAAAGGCAACATAACGATCACCAGAAGAGTGAAATACTTCGACTAGAGGTCTGCGTTCAGATTGTTTAAAGATGTCTCAGTAATCTGAGGAGGAGAGAAGATGGACAGAAACCAGTTATACTGTTGATCATTAACATTGATTGCTGTGAACACGTGTCATATCATCGCTCTTCTAAAATGTACAACCAATAGATGGTTCAAGCACTGCTTATAGAGAAAGGGTGTGTTGTCACAGAAGGGGGTGCCTGACGAGACCACACGTGACAATTAACAGTACTTCCTGTGGTGGACAGGAAGCAGAAAGTAGCTGGATGCGGAGGGAGGGTGGGGCCTTACTGGACCTTGGACACTGTCTCATGGATGGACTCTGCGACATAGTCGATGTTCTTGGAGGTGAGGCCACACATGTTGATACGACCGCTGGCCATCAGGTAGACATGCTTCTCCTTAATCATGTACTGCACCTGCTTAGCTGTAGGGAGGAAGGAGGGAGAGAGAAAGGGGAGGGAGAGAGAAAGGGAGGGAGGGAGGGAGCGAGCGAGGGAGCGAGGGAGGAAGAAAGGAGAGGGAGAAAGAGAGGAAAGGGAGAGAGAAAGGAGAGGGAGAGAGAGAGAATGTTATTAAAATTTACAGTCAACTGTCTATGTTGATCATGTAATCAATCTGCTTAGCTGTAGGCTGTAGGGAGGGAGAGAGAGGAAAAATATCTAAGTTGTAGAATTGTATCTGCGTGTGAGGATCTGCGTGTGAGGATCTGTGTGTGTAGTTGAGCTGTTTCTGTAACTTACTGGGAAAATTCCATTAAAAACTCAGTCGTCTCACACTGCCCGGGGCATCGGTTCATATTTTAGCAACAACAAAAACGCCCGGTCAAAAGTGTGATTACAGGTGCACAGATTATGATCGGTCTGCTTGGAGCTGCCTGGGTACATGTCTGTGTGTTTGGGAAACTCTTACGGTTCAGTCCGGTGAAGCTGAACATGCCGATCTGCTAGGAGCTGCCTGGGTACATGTCTGTGTGTCTGGGAAACTCTTACGGTTCAGTCCGGTGAAGCTGAACATGCCGGTCAGCTAGGAGGTGCCTGGGTACATGTCTGTGTGTCTGGGAAACTCTTACGGTTCAGTCCAGTGAAGCTGAACATGCCGATCTGCTAGGAGCTGCCTGGGTACATGTCTGTGTGTTTGGGAAACTCTTACGGTTCAGTCCGGTGAAGCTGAACATGCCGATCTTTACAGGAGCTGCCTGGGTACATGTCTGTGTGTTTGGGAAACTCTTACGGTTCAGTCCGGTGAAGCTGAACATGCCGGTCAGCTAGGAGGTGCCTGGGTACATGTCTGTGTGTCTGGGAAACTCTTACGGTTCAGTCCGGTGAAGCTGAACATGCCGATCTGCTAGGAGCTGCCTGGGTACATGTCTGTGTGTTTGGGAAACTCTTACGGTTCAGTCCGGTGAAGCTGAACATGCCGGTCAGCTAGGAGGTGCCTGGGTACATGTCTGTGTGTCTGGGAAACTCTTACGGTTCAGTCCGGTGAAGCTGAACATGCCGGTCTGCTAGGAGGTGCCTGGGTACATGTCTGTGTGTCTGGGAAACTCTTACGGTTCAGTCCGGTGAAGCTGAACATGCCGATCTGCTTGGAGCTGCCTGGGTACATGTCTGTGTGTCTGGGAAACTCTTACGGTTCAGTCCAGTGAAGCTGAACATGCCGATCTGCTGAGTGATGTGGAGGTGCCTGGGTACATGTCTGTGTGTCTGGTCTCTCAAACTCTCAGCCATGGTCTTTACATTACCCTTCCTACAGTGAAGCTGAACATGGGTCTGCTCAACAGGAGGTGCCTTACATGTCTGTGTGAGGGAAACTCTTCAACAGGGTTCAGTCCAGTGAAGCTGAACATGTCTCCGGTCTGCTAGGTTCTGCCTGGGTACATGCTGGTCTGTCAACAGGAAACTCTTACGGTTCCTACAGTCCGGTGTTGGGACAGCTGAACATGCCTTCCTGCTGAGTGATGTCAACAGGACGTTACCCTTCCTACAGGGGGAGGAGAGAGGAGAGAGAGAGAGAGAGAGAGAGAGAGAGGTCCCAGGTGCCAGGCGTACCCCCAGAGCAAGGGAGTGGGACAGCCTTCAACTGGTCTCTCATCAACAATACACGGTCAGCCATGGTCTTTACATTACCCTTCCTACAGGGGGAGGAGAGAGAGTTGGTTAGTTCAGCCTTCAACAGGACGTTACCCTTCCTACAGCCACAGGGAGTGGGACAGCTTCAACAGGACGTTACCCTTCCTACAGCCACAGGGAGTGGGACAGCTTCAACACTCTATATCACTGATCTGAATGAGAACGGCAGTCTTAGAAAAATCTGCCACCAACAGAACGTGGCTTACAACAATCCCCAATAAGGAAGCACAGTTATTAAAGTCCAACAATGGAGCAGTTGTCAAAACTTGGACTGTACCATTCAGTGAACTCCTCAGGGTTAACTTAGAAGGGTGTGTTGTTGGACTGTACCATTCAGTGAACTCCTCAGGGTTAACTTAGAAGGGTGTGTTGTTGGGACTGTACCATTCAGTGAACTCCTCAGGGTTAACTTAGAAGGGTGTGTTGTTGGACTGTACCATTCAGTGAACTCCTCAGGGTTAACTTAGAAGGGTGTGTTGTCGGACTGTACCATTCTGTGAACTCCTCGGGGTTAACTTAGAAGGGAGTGTTGTTGGACTGTACCATTCTGTGAAGAGAATTGGGTTGTTGAGTATAAAAGGTTATATTTTTGACCGTACCATTCTATGAACAGATCGGGGTTGTTGAGTGTGATGGCTACGATGCGCGCCCCCTGGGAGGGAGGGTTGGACCAGGTGGTCCTGACGATCTTCTCCATCTGGGACAGAACACGGGCCAGGTTGTCTTTATCCTGGGCCACTACCGTCAGGTTACCAACACGCTCATCTGGAGGAGGAAGGAACAAAATGGAGGATTAGCGTCAGAGAGGGTGTTTGACTGGCTGAGCGTTTGTGAGACAGAGATGAAACATGTAAGCAAAAACTGTGGCTATTGGAACACAGCAGCAGACTGTGTGTGTGTGTGTGTGTGTGTGTATGTATGTGTTACATGTTGGTGTCCATGTCCATGTATAATATATGCTATTTAACAGACATTCCATTTTACGTATGGGTGGTCCCGGGAATTGAACCCACTATCCTGGCGTTACAAGCACCATGCTCGAACACCGGAGACACAGAGGACCACGATGCACGTGTCTGTCTATAGACTCACTGTAGAGGCCAAAGTTCTTGGAGAAGGACTGGGCACAGAGCAGCTCAAATCCTTCAGAGACAAAGTAGCGGATGGCCCAGGCATCTTTATCCAGACTGCCTGATGCAAAACCCTGGTAGGCTGAGTCAAAGAACACAAACAGCTTCCTCCTCTGGAGGAGGGGGGGGGAGAGAAGGAACACAGAGAGGGGAGGGAGAAGGGAAAGAGAGAGAATTGAATTGAGAGGGAAGGAAAAACAAAAAAAGTTACCCCAAAATATAAATGAGCCTGATGGATAATGGTTGGGATTATGAGATGTCTGTTCTCCTGGGGAGTATTCATTAGTCTCAGACTGTCGTCACAGAACAGAAACAATTTCATCCAAATGGAAAACTTTTTGCAAAGAAAACTAGAGTTTGTATTGAACAGACTCAGGTAGGTCCCTACCCGTTTGGTTCCGTTTGGTTCCTAGTGAATACACTCCTGCTGTCTCCCCTGTCTCACCTTCATGACCTCAGAGATCGTCTTCCATTCGTCAGGTGTGGGGTCTGTCCCCGTGGGGTTGTGGGCACAGGCATGGAGCACAAAGATAGAATGTTCTGGAGCGTTCTGACAAAATAACACACACCCACATCAATTATCAAGGACAGGATTAGGGATGTGCATTTGAAAGAATGTCTGCGTTCAAGTAATCTCATGAAAATGATTTTGAGTCGTCAAATGTTAGTGTGAAACAGGGCTGACGGCAAAACAGTTTGCAGGGTGTTATCAGTTGTTCAGATTACTGGTTGTTTTGATACACAACTGAAAACCAAGCTGAAATATTAACGCAAGACGATCATCCATAGCTTGTTGTAGACTAAATCGTGCATGATGTCGCTCTAACTCAATTCCCTCCATCCCTACCCCTCCCTCCCTCCCTCCATCCCTGCCCCTCCCTCCCTCCATCCCTGCCCCTCCCTCCCTGCCCTCCATCCCTCCCTACCCATCCCTACCCCTCCCTCCCTCCCTCCATCCATCCCTACCCCTCCATCCCTACCCCCTCCCTCCCTCCATCCATCCCTCCCTCCCCCTCCATCTGTACCTCCCTCCATCCCTACCCCCTCCCTCCCTCCCTCCATCCATCCCTACCCCCCCCTCCCTCCATCCCTCCCCCCCTCCCTCCCTCCATCCATCCCTACCCCCTCCCTCCATCCCTACCCCCTCCCTCCATCCCTACCCCCTCCCTCCATCCATCCCTACCCCCTCCCTCCATCCCTCTCTCACCTCCAGGTCATCCATTATACCGGTCACGTCCAGGCCTTTCTTTTCTCCGTCCCAGTAGTGGTAGGGGCGGATGTCTTTAAACCCAGCATCAGAAAACACTGCATTGTGGTTCTCTATAGGGCGAGAGTAGCAGAAGGAGAAAGAAGAAGATGGTGAGGCGGTGGAGAAGAGGGTATTTGTTCAGTATGTTTGTGCTCTTAAGGGGATCATGACTCAATAGAAGTAGAATATGTTGATTGGGCTCTGTGTGTCTGCTGCTGTGTCTCAGTTATCTTGTCGTCTAAACAGTCCTTATAGGCTCTACGGTTATCTTGTTGTCTAAACAGTCCCTATTGGCTCTACGGTTATCTTGTTGTCTAAACAGTCCTTATTGGCTCTACGGTTATCTTGTTGTCTAAACAGTCCCTATTGGCTCTACGGTTATCTTGTTGTCTAAACAGTCCTTATTGGCTCTACGGTTATCTTGTTGTCTAAACAGTCCCTATTGGCTCTACGGTTATCTTGTTGTCTAAACAGTCCCTATTGGCTCTACCCCCTCCCTCCCTCCCTATCGGTTATCTTGTGTCTAAACAGTCCCTATTGGCTCTACGGTTATCTTGTCGTCTAAACAGTCCCTATTGGCTCTACGGTTATCTTGTCGTCTAAACAGTCCCTATTGGCTCTACGGTTATCTTGTTGTCTAAACAGTCCCTATTGGCTCTACGGTTATCTTGTCGTCTAAACAGTCCTTATTGGCTCTACGGTTATCTTGTCGTCTAAACAGTCCTTATTGGCTCTACGGTTATCTTGTCGTCTAAACAGTCCTTATTGGCTCTACGATTATCTTGTTGTCTAAACAGTCCTTATTGGCTCTACGGTTATCTTGTTATCTAAAACAGTCCTTATTGGTTCTATGGAACCCAGGACTCCCTGGCTAAATCAATTCCATGTAAATGAGTTGGTTGTAGCCCTGCCCACTGACCCCAGGTTGGCGCGGAGACGTAGACGGGCGTGGCCGTGTTGTTGGTGCCGTTGTACCAGCGCCTCAGAAACTCCGCCCCGATCCTCAACGCACCGGTACCTCCCAACGCCTGGACCGCTCCCACCTGGAAAGAGAGAGAAAACGTCAACATTTGGGCAGGGCAAGGCAGAAGACTGTGTGTGTGTTTCCCAGTCCTACTACTCATCCCCCAGGATGTGTGTGTGTTTATGTTGACTTCCACCCCACGATGTAGAATGTGAGTTACAGGAAGTAGAATTTAATTCAGTGCAATTCAAAGAGATTCGACTGAGTCGTGGAACGAGTTCTATTGAATCTGACAGGTCACACTTCCAGATACCAAATAATACATCACTTTTCCCTGGAAACAATGTTCATCAACTCTTTTAACCTTAGTGCTTAGAAGAACCCATTATATTTCCACCAACCATTTCATTGGCTTCTTTTTGAAGGCCTCAGGGTCAACTAATGCTGGGAAATGTAGTATTTCCCCCATATTGAACTAAATGTAAGTGATTAAATATAATAACTGAATATTCACATACAGGTTTGTTTTCTTTGATCATGCATTTCAACATTTTGTCCTGAAAATGGATTGTTTTATATGCATGTATATAAAGACATGTTTGATGTTTCAGACACAAGATGTATACTTATAGACACCTAATGTAGAATAGAAGAGCCATTTGAAATTAACAGAATTTCACTCAATTCTATTTCCTTTCAGTAAAAATTGTAATTCTGTATTCTCCTAACAACTTCAATTCAATAATTCTATGGGAATTTATGAGGCATTCTCAATTCAATTCTCCCCAACTCTGGTATGTGTCTATGTATATACATGTGTCCCTCCCTCCCTCCCTCCTACCTACCCTCCCGTCCTTGATGGCGGGGCTGTCATCGCCCAGGGCCACCTTGGAGGCAGCAGAGCGGAGCTCAGGGAGACCCAGGATGGGAAGATACTCGTGGTTCAGACTGTTGTCCTCCACTATCATCTGCTCTACCTTCTTCACTACGGGCAGGACCCACGGTAGACAGTCATCTGTACGGTAGGCTGAGGAGAGAGGAGACATTATATACTGTATCTAACTATCTAGGCAGGACCCACGGTAGACAGTCATCTGTACGGTAGGCTGAGGAGAGAGGAGACATTATATACTGTATCTAACTATCTAGGCAGGACCCACGGTAGACAGTCATCTGTACGGTAGGCTGAGGAGAGAGAGAGGAGACATTATATACTGTATCTAACTATCTAGGCAGGACCCACGGTAGACAGTCATCTGTACGGTAGGCTGAGGAGAGAGGAGACATTATATACTGTATCTAACTATCTAGGCAGGACCCACGGTAGACAGTCATCTGTACGGTAGGCTGAGGAGAGAGAGAGGAGACATTATATACTGTATCTAACTATCTAGGCAGGACCCACGGTAGACAGTCATCTGTACGGTAGACTGAGGCTGGAGAGAGAGAGGAGACATTATATACTGTATCTAACTATCTAGGCAGGACCCACGGTAGACAGTCATCTGTACGGTAGACTGAGGAGAGAGAGAGGAGACATTATATACTGTATCTAACTATCTAGGCAGGACCCACGGTAGACAGTCATCTGTACGGTAGACTGAGGAGAGAGAGAGGAGACATTATATACTGTATCTAACTATCTAGGCAGGACCCACGGTAGACGGTCATCTGTACGGTAGGCTGAGGAGAGAGAGAGGAGACATTATATACTGTATCTAACTATCTAGGCAGGACCCACGGTAGACGGTCATCTGTACGGTAGGCTGAGGAGAGAGAGAGGAGACATTATATACTGTTTCTAACTATCTAGGCAGGACCCACGGTAGACAGTCATCTGTACACCATCTGTATACAGGGCTCCAGAGTGGCGCAGCGGCCTAAGGCACTGCATCTCAATGCTAGAGGCGTCACTACAGACCCTGGTTCGATTCCAGGCTGTATCAAAACGGGACATGATTGGGAGTACCATAGAGCGGCACACAATTGGCCCAGCGTCACCCGGGTTAGGGTTTGGCCGTCATTGGAAATAAGAATTTGTTCTTAAATGACTTGCCCAGTTAAATAAAAATGCTTTATAATACACACTGTACATGTCTGTCAGCCTGCCTGCGTGGGCAGGACCAACAGCAGGCAGTCATTTACTGTAGGCTGGAAAGACAAACAAGCATTACAGAGTACAATAGCCTAGTTATAATGAGCCTATTTAAAAATGTTAATGGTTGATACCAAAACAACCTTTCATAATGAGCACTAGCAGGCTGCAACATTGCCATAGTGCAGCAGTATGTTCACTTCATGCAGTCTGCTGTCACACCCTGCTCTGCTGGAGGTCACCCTGGCCTGAAGAATAAGTGTGTGTGTGTGTGTGTGTGTGTGTGTGTGCGCACAATCCTGTGCATGTGACTTCCGAGGAGCTTCATTTCCCTCTCTAAGGAAAGCCTTTCAAGGTCTCTCCTTTCCTGTCCAGGCCAGTGCGCTCTACCATTGAGGATCAAATTACAGCCGTTGATATTCAGTTACCAAAGTTCACAACAAATAGCTAGACAAGCTGGCTGGCCTACACCAGGCCCTGGTCTAGTCTAAGGAGGAACTACAGACATGTAGGCTAGCTGGCTGGCCTACACCAGGCCCTGGTCTAGTCTAAGGAGGAACTACAGACATGTAGGCTAGCTGGCTGGCCTACACCAGGCCCTGGTCTAGTCTAAGGAGAAACTACAGACATGTAGCCTAGCTGGCTGGCCTACACCAGGCCCTGGTCTAGTCTAAGGAGAAACTACAGACATGTAGGCTAGCTGGCTGGCCTACACCAGGCCCTGGTCTAGTCTAAGGAGAAACTACAGACATGTAGGCTAGCTGGCTGGCCTACACCATGCCCTAGTCTAGTCTAAGGAGAAACTACAGACATGTAGGCTAGCTGGCTGGCCTACACCATGCCCTAGTCTAGTCTAAGGAGAAACTACAGACATGTAGCCTAGCTGGCTGGCCTACACCAGGCCCTGGTCTAGTCTAAGGAGAAACTACAGACATGTAGCCTAGCTGGCTGGCCTACACCAGGCCCTGGTCTAGTCTAAGGAGAAACTAGACATGTAGCCTAGCTGGCTGGCCTACACCAGGCCCTGGTCTAGTCTAAGGAGAAACTACAGACATGTAGGCTCGCTGGTTAGAAGCTACTTTTCTTTATTGTTCCCCCCTTCCTGCATTTCATTAATACCAAATACTGATTCATCAAGGTCACAAAACAAGCCCAACTAGTTTTTTTATAACAGTTCCTCAACACACCCTGTTTCTACTAGAATCAGTCTCTCACCGCCAACAACAACCAGTCGATATTTTCCCAGTCCTGTGTGGTGTTATGAGGCCCTTGGCTCTGGGTTCTGTAGATACTACCAAGGGAGTACGACCGGAACTGACTTTTCCTAGCAGGTTGAGCTAACCCCTTCCCTTTTCCTAGCAGGTTGAGCTAACCCCTTCCCTTTTCCTAGCAGGTTGAGCTAACCCCTTCCCTTTTCCTAGCAGGTTGAGCTAACCCCATCCATTTCCCTAGCAGGTTGAGCCAACCTCATCCATTTCCCTAGCAGGTTGAGCCAACCCCATCCATTTCCCTAGCAGGTTGAGCCAACCCCATCCATTTCCCTAGCAGGTTGAGCCAACCCCATCCATTTCCCTAGCAGGTTGAGCTAACCCCATCCCTTTTCCTAGCAGGTTGAGCTAACCCCATCCCTTTTCCTAGCAGGTTGAGCTAACCCCATCCCTTTTCCTAGCAGGTTGAGCTAACCCCATCCCTTTTCCTAGCAGGTTGAGCTAACCCCATCCCTTTTCCTAGCAGGTTGAGCTAACCCCATCCCTTTTCCTAGCAGGTTGAGCTAACCCCATCCCTTTTCCTAGCAGGTTGAGCTAACCCCATCCCTTTTAACCCCATCCCTTTTCCTAGCAGGTTGAGCTAACCCCATCCCTTTTCCTAGCAGGTTGAGCTAACCCCATCCCTTTTCCTAGCAGGTTGAGCTAACCCCATCCCTTTTCCTAGCAGGTTGAGCTAACCCCTTCCCTTTTCCTAGCAGGTTGAGCTAACCCCATCCCTTTTCCTAACCTTAACCTAAGTCTTCTAACCTGCTACGTACATTTTCCCACCCTGCTGAGTAAATTCTCCTTACCTGCAATGAAAAAGTCACTTCCAGTCATAGCTGTACTCCTAGGTTCCCCAACTGGCCGAATTTGGCCCGCATGCTTTTTTTTTTTTGGGGGGGGGGGCTAGCTCCAAATGATTTTGGAAATCTGTTCCAAAGTATTCCCACGCACAATAGTGAGATATGTGATCATATGAAAATATGTGATTATGTTCTAGTCAATTATTATATCTGTTTGGGCTTCTTGCCGTAAATTTGCTGTCATCAAATGACCATCGGCTCAAGAAAAACAATGGTCCCGGTGTAGAATCTAGTTCATGAGTCCTGCTGTTCTCCCTCTAGTCAGAACCATTGTTCACCTGTCTGTGTCTGTCGTTGTGAATTTAACAGAGCGTGGTTTGGGGAACAGGTTGAAACGGTGAGTGAGAAGATACAATCATGTATTCCCTACAGCCTTGGCATTGGAAGACTGATGAATGGAAGGGATGACGATATAACCTAGTAGTGAAGGCAGAGTGATCTATTCCAAACCCAACACATGCATAACTATCTGTTCTGTACTGCATCCAGCAATCATTTTCTTTCCATCAGCTACAGAGCCCACTGGTCATAGAGATCCAATTCCTAATTCTATGGCAATGGTATTCAGACCTCTTCTCCAATGTTTAGGAATGACCACAGACCTAGACCTTTTGGAAGGTGTGTCACCCTACGACTGGTGATAAGTTAACAGTTTATAATACACTTCTATTGCGGACTGCCTGTTCTGTATGGACCGCACGGGTTCTCGTAGAATCAATCATGAGGTCACATTGCTTTCCAATGTCCACCAAATGTCAAACTCCAGAATGAGCAGCGTTTTATAAATGCTTCCATGATAGATACTAGCTAGATGCCCCTGTATTAGCAGAAAACTATGGCTGATATATGCGGCAGTTTAGTTGCACTTCGACTAGTCTGTTAGCCTGCATGCTAACGAGGAAGGTCAAAGCCATGTTAGTTGGCAAGCATTCTAATGTCATGCTACTCAAACTAGTGCCCGTGGTCCAAGCAGTTTACCCGTCTGTGTTGCACATTCTAAACGTAAGTTAGCACAGCTTGTTGGAGCTTCTCTCTCTTACCTCCGACTCCCAAATTCACCTTCTGCGCGTGAGTGTCCTCTCTGAAATCGGCAGTCAGTTTAAAAACGGCCACTGGAGGGGCTTGAGGTACTTCGGCGAATATAGACATGATTATAACGGATCCCGGTACAGAGAAGAGGAGACAGTCGTTCTTGTTCAGTACCTCGCCGGTAGGCTGCAGCGGTGAGACAGGCGATTGAGCTTCACCTTCAAAGCGCTACAAGGTACCACTGTGAAGCAGGAAAGAATAACTAAGTACTTCCGGGTCAGAATAAAGAGACAGTGCAAAGCCTAAATGTTCAACAATTGTTTTGTGTGTGTTCTCATATAATTTATTGAACTGTACGTTGTGTTGCATTGAAAAGGAGGGTCCATTTTACTCAGACTTCTAGTTTCCCAAATCTACAGAGTTTACACCCAGAGGAGCGCCCTGCCCCTTTCTTGCTAAGTATTGCTTATTCTTTCTGGCGGAACGGAGGTCTACAAGGCAAACTGGAACCAATGTCTGGAACGGGCGTCAACCCAATGACCAATGAGATAGCATGGAATACTGACCGGGGCTGCAAGACAGCCAATGAGAGCCAAGCATCTGAAAGGTCAAGGGCTAGTGCAGCTGTATGGCTGTGCACATGGAAATGATTAGGTTGTTTGAATAGGTGATATCAAAGCAACTGGATATAATTTTACATCCTGTATGTTGATATATATTTTAGCTACTGTACTTATCAAACGTATTGTATCTGACATTTTAGGAAAATATCATAATTGTGGCTTTAGTCCCGAGAGCAAATTAGACACTGTCTGCAAGTGACTATACAGGAGATTATGAATAGATTCATAAAGATTCAATTACATAAAAATAAATAGCATAATGAATAAACATAGTTCTGAATGTTTGATTACGGGCTATTAAACATATGCAATTACTCTTTGCGCCACTAGATGTCAGCCTTAGCTAGCAAAGCAAGATATGCTGTCATTTTATCCCAGGGTTTCCCAACCCTGTCTTTGCATTTAATAAATATGCAGCTCCAAAAATAGTTTGGTGACCAAGAATATTAACGGTTTACTTTGCAAGCTCACCAGCAACGGGGCATGAAGCAACAATAGGCCTACTGGTCTTTTGGTATGTACAATTTGCTTGAAATTGATCATTTAATTATTAAGCTTGCATTTGGAATATGTTGTTCAAATTCATTATTACATCATCAAAATGTGTTGTAGACAAAATAAAGAAACGGGTTGTCTGGTAGCATCAATAAATAGACTGGCTGGCTCTTAGAATGAATAACTTGGACTTGACTGGCTCTTAGAGTGAATAACTTGGACCTGACTGGCTCTTAGAATGAATAACTTGGAGTTGACTGGCTCTTAGATTGAATATCTTGGACTTGACTGGCTCTTAGTATGAATAACTTGGACTTGACTGGCTCTTAGAGTGAATAAATTGGACTTGACTGGCTCTTAGAATGAATAACTTGGACTTGACTGGCTCTTAGAGTGAATAACTTGGACCTGACTGGCTCTTAGAATGAATAACTTGGAGTTGACTGGCTCTTAGAATGAATAACTTGGACTTGACTGGCTCTTAGAATGAATAGCTTGGACTTGACTGGCTCTTAGTATGAATAACTTGGACTTGACTGGCTCTTAGAATGAATAACTTGGACTTGACTGGCTCTTAGAATGAATAACTTGGACTTGACTGGCTCTTAGAATGAATAACTTGGACTTGACTGGCTCTTAGAATGAATAGCTTGGACTTGACTGGCTCTTAGTATGAATAACTTGGACTTGACTAGCTCTTAGAATGAATAACATGGACTTGACTGGCTCTTAGAATGAATAACTTGGACTTGACTGGCTCTTAGAATTAATAGCTTGGACTTGACTGGCTCTTAGAATGAATAACTTGGACTTGACTGGCTCTTAGAATTAATAACTTGGACTTCACTGGCTCTTAGAATGAATACCTTGGACTTGACTGGCTCTTAGAATGAATAGCTTGGACTTGACTGGCTCTTAGAATGAATAACTTGGACTTGACTGGCTCTTAGAATGAATAACTTGGACTTGACTGGCTCTTAGAATGAATAACTTGGACTTGACTGGCTCTTAGAGTGAATAACTTGGACTTGACTGGCTCTTAGAATGAATAACTTGGACTTGACTGGCTCTTAGAATGTACGACTTGGAATTGACTGGCTCTTAGAATGAATAACTTGGACTTGACTGGCTCTTAGAATGAATAACTTGGACTTGACTGGCTCTTAGAACTTCCGGCGCCGACAGAGATGGCCGCCTCGCTTCGCATTCCTAGGAAACTATGCAGTTTTTTGTTTTTTTACGTGTTATTTCTTACACTAGTACCCCAGGTCATCTTAGGTTTCATTACATACAGCCGAGAAGAAATACTGAATATAAGATCAGCGTCAACTCACCATCAGTACGACCAAGAATATGTTTTTCGTGATGCGGATCCTGTGTTCTGCCTTACAACCAGTGTAACGGAGTGGATTACATGCAGCGACCCAAAAAAAACGACTCAGAAAAAGAGGGAAACGAAGCGGTCTTCTGGTCAGACTCCGGAGACGGGCACATCGTGCACCACTCCCTAGCATTCTTCTCGCCAATGTCCAGTCTCTTGACAACAAGGTTGATGAAATCCGAGCAAGGGTAGCATTCCAGAGGGACATCAGAGACTGCAACGTTCTCTGCTTCACGGAAACATGGCTAACCGGAGAGACGCTATCCGAAGCAGTGCAGCCAGCGGGTTTCTCCACGCATCGCGCCGACAGAAACGAACATCTTTCTGGTAAGAAGAGGGGCGGGGGCGTATGCCTTATGACTAACGTGACATGGTGTGATGAAAGAAACATACAGGAACTCAAATCCTTCTGTTCACCTGATTTAGAATTCCTCACAATCAAATGTAGACCGCATTATCTACCAAGAGAATTCTCTTCGATTATAATCACAGCCGTATATATCCCCCCAAGCAGACACATCGATGGCTCTGAATGAACTTTATTTAACTCTCTGCAAACTGGAAACGATTTATCCGGAGGCTGCATTCATTGTAGCTGGGGATTTTAACAAGGCTAATCTGAAAACAAGACTCCCTAAATTTTATCAGCATATCGATTGCGCAACCAGGGGTGGAAAGACCCTGGATCATTGTTACTCTAACTTCCGCGACGCATATAAGGCCCTGCCCCGCCCCCTTTCGGAAAAGCTGACCACGACTCCATTTTGTTGATCCCTGCCTACAGACAGAAACTAAAACAAGAGGCTCCCACGCTGAGGTCTGTCCAACGCTGGTCCGACCAAGCTGACTCCACACTCCAAGACTGCTTCCATCACGTGGACTGGGAGATGTTTCGTATTGCGTCAGACAACAACATTGACGAATACGCTGATTCGGTGTGCGAGTTCATTAGAACGTGCGCTGAAGATGTCGTTCCCATAGCAACGATTAAAACATTCCCTAACCAGAAACCTTGGATTGATGGCAGCATTCGTGTGAAACTGAAGGCGCGAACCACTGCTTTTAATCAGGGCAAGGTGTCTGGTAACATGACTGAATACAAACAGTGCAGCTATTCCCTCCGCAAGGCTATCAAACAAGCTAAGCGCCAGTACAGAGACAAAGTAGAATCTCAATTCAACGGCTCAGACACAAGAGGCATGTGGCAGGGTCTACAGTCAATCACGGACTACAGGAAGAAACCCAGCCCAGTCACGGAGCAGGATGTCTTGCTCCCAGGCAGACTAAATAACTTTTTTGCCCGCTTTGAGGACAATACAGTGCCACTGACACGGCCTGCAACGAAAACATGCGGTCTCTCCTTCACTGCAGCCGAAGTGAGTAAGACATTTAAACGTGTTAACCCTCGCAAGGCTGCAGGCCCAGACGGCATCCCCAGCCGCGCCCTCAGAGCATGCGCAGACCAGCTGGCCGGTGTGTTTACGGACATATTCAATCAATCCCTATACCAGTCTGCTGTTCCCACATGCTTCAAGAGGGCCACCATTGTTCCTGTTCCCAAGAAAGCTAAGGTAACTGAGCTAAACGACTACCGCCCCGTAGCACTCACATCCGTCATCATGAAGTGCTTTGAGAGACTAGTCAAGGACCATATCACCTCCACCCTACCTGACACCCTAGACCCACTCCAATTTGCTTACCGCCCAAATAGGTCCACAGACGATGCAATCTCAACCACACTGCACACTGCCCTAACCCATCTGGACAAGAGGAATACCTATGTGAGAATGCTGTTCATCGACTACAGCTCGGCATTCAACACCATAGTACCCTCCAAGCTCGTCATCAAGCTCGAGACCCTGGGTCTCGACCCCGCCCTGTGCAACTGGGTTCTGGACTTCCTGACGGGCCGCCCCCAGGTGGTGAGGGTAGGCAACAACATCTCCTCCCCGCTGATCCTCAACACTGGGGCCCCACAAGGGTGCGTTCTGAGCCCTCTCCTGTACTCCCTGTTCACCCACGACTGCGTGGCCATGCACGCCTCCAACTCAATCATCAAGTTTGCGGACGACAACAGTGGTAGGCTTGATTACCAACAACGACGAGACGGCCTACAGGGAGGAGGTGAGGGCCCTCGGAGTGTGGTGTCAGGAAAATAACCTCACACTCAACGTCAACAAAACTAAGGAGATGATTGTGGACTTCAGGAAACAGCAGAGGGAACACCCCCCCCCATCCACATCGATGGAACAGTAGTGGAGAGTGTAGCAAGTTTTAAGTTCCTCGGCATACACATCACAGACAAACTGAATTGGTCCACTCACACAGACAGCATCGTGAGGAAGGCGCAGCAGCGCCTCTTCAACCTCAGGAGGCTGAAGAAATTCGGCTTGTCACCAAAAGCACTCACAAACTTCTACAGATGCACAATCGAGAGCATCCTGGCGGGCTGTATCACCGCCTGGTATGGCAACTGCACCGCCCTCAACCGTAAGGCTCTCCAGAGGGTAGTGAGGTCTGCACAACGCATCACCGGGGGCAAACTACCTGCCCTCCAGGACACCTACACCACCCGATGCTACAGGAAGGCCATAAAGATCATCAAGGACATCAACCACCCGAGCCACTGCCTGTTCACCCCGCTGTCATCCAGAAGGCGAGGTCAGTACAGGTGCATCAAAGCTGGGACCGAGAGACTGAAAAACAGCTTCTATCTCAAGGCCATCAGACTGTTAAACAGCCACCACTAACATTGAGTGGCTACTGCCAACACACTGTCAATGACACTGACTCTACTCCAGCCACTTTAATAATGGGAATTGATGGGAAATGATGTAAATATATCACTAGCCACTTTAAACAATGCTACCTTATATAATGTTACTTACCCTACATTATTCATCTCATATGCATACGTAGATACTGTACTCTATATCATCGACTGCATCCTTATGTAATACATGTATCACTAGCCACTTTAACTATGCCACTTGGTTTACATACTCATCTCATATGTATATACTGTACTCGATATCATCTACTGTATCTTGCCTATGCTGCTCTGTACCATCACTCATTCATATATCCTTATGTACATATTCTTTATCCCCTTACACTGTGTATAAGACAGTAGTTTTTTTGGAATTGTTAGTTAGATTACTTGTTCGTTATTACTGCATTGTCGGAACTAGAAGCACAAGCATTTCGCTACACTCGCATTAACATCTGCTAACCATGTGTATGTGACAAATAAAATTTGATTTGATTTGATTTGAATAACTTGGACTTGACTGGCTCTTAAAATGAATAACTTGGACTTGACTGGCTCTTAGAATGTACGACTTGGACATTTATACTGACTCTACACATCCACTCCCATACATTTATACTGACTCTACACACCCACTCACATACATTTAAACTGACTCTACACATCCACTACCATACATTTATACTGACTCTACACATCCACTCCCATACATTTATACTGACTCTACACATCCACTCCCATACATTTATACTGACTCTACACATCCACTACCATACATTTATACTGACTCTACACATCCACTCCCATACATTTATACTCCCATACATTTATACTGACTCTACACATCCACTACCATACATTTATACTGACTCTACACACCCACTCCCATACATTTATACTGACCTACACACCTACACATTTATATCCCTGTCCCCTACCATACATTTACCTACTGACTCTACACACATCACTTTAGTATCCCATACATTTATACTGACTCTACACCCCTATACATTTACCTACCTACATACATTTATCCCCTGACTCTACACACCCACTCCCATACATTTATATCCCTGTCCCCTTACCCCTATACATACCTACCTACATCATTTAGTATCCCCTTACCCCTACCATACATTTACCTACCTACATCACTTTAGTATACTGACCCTACACACCCCCCCATACATATACTGACTCTACACATCACTTACATTTATCCCTGTCCCCACTACCCCTATACATACCTACCTACATCACTTTAGTATCCCTGTCCCCTTACCCCTATACATACCTGCCTACATCACTTTAGTATCCCCTTACCCCTATACATACCTACCTACATCACTTTAGTATCCCCTTACCCCTATACATACCTACCTACATCACTTTAGTATCCCTGTCCCCTATACATACCTGCCTACATCACTTTAGTATCCCTTACCCCTATACATACCTACCTACATCACTTTAGTATCCCTGTCCCCTATACATACCTACCTACATCACTTTAGTATCCCCTTACCCCTTACCCCTATACATACCTACCTACATCACTTTAGTATCCCCTTACCCCTATACATACCTACCTACATCACTTTAGTATCCCCTTACCCCTATACATACCTACCTACATCACTTTAGTATCCCTGTCCCCTATACATACCTACCTACATCACTTTAGTATCCCTGTCCCCTATACATACCTACCTACATCACTTTAGTATCCCCTTACCCCTATACATACCTACCTACATCACTTTAGTATCCCCTTACCCCTATACATACCTACCTACATCACTTTAGTATCCCTGTCCCCTTACCCCTATACATACCTACCTACATCACTTTAGTATCCCCTTACCCCTACACATACATACCTACCTACATCACTTTAGTATCCCCTTACCCCTACACATACATACCTACCTACATCACTTTAGTATCCCCTTACCCCTATACATACCTACCTACATCACTTTAGTATCCCTGTCCCCTTACCCCTATACATACCTGCCTACATCACTTTAGTATCCCCTTACCCCTATACATACCTACCTACATCACTTTAGTATCCCCTTACCCCTATACATACCTACCTACATCACTTTAGTATCCCTGTCCCCTATACATACCTGCCTACATCACTTTAGTATCCCTTACCCCTATACATACCTACCTACATCACTTTCGTATTCCCTTACCCCTATACATACCTACCTACATCACTTTAGTATCCCCTTACCCCTATACATACCTACCTACATCACTTTAGTATCCCTGTCCCCTATACATACCTACCTACATCACTTTAGTATCCCCTTACCCCTATACATACCTACCTACATCACTTTAGTATCCCCTTACCCCTATACATACCTACCTACATCACTTTAGTATCCCCTTACCCCTATACATACCTACCTACATCACTTTAGTATCCCCTTACCCCTATACATACCTACCTCCATCACTTTAGTATCCCTGTCCCCTTACCCCTATACATACCTACCTACATCACTTTAGTATCCCCTTACCCCTATACATACCTACCTACATCACTTTAGTATCCCTGTCCCCTTACCCCTATACATACCTACCTACATCACTTTAGTATCCCCTTACCCCTATACATACCTACCTACATCACTTTAGTATCCCCTTACCCCTATACATACCTACCTACATCACTTTAGTATCCCTGTCCCCTTACCCCTATACATACCTACCTACATCACTTTAGTATCCCCTTACCCCTATACATACCTACCTACATCACTTTAGTATCCCCTTACCCCTATACATACCTACCTACATCACTTTAGTATCCCCTTACCCCTATACATACCTACCTACATCACTTTAGTGTCCCTGTCCCCTATACATACCTGCCTACATCACTTTAGTATCCCTTACCCCTATACATACCTACCTACATCACTTTAGTATCCCCTTACCCCTATACATACCTACCTACATCACTTTAGTATCCCTGTCCCCTTACCCCTATACATACCTACCTACATCACTTTAGTATCCCTGTCCCCTATACATACCTACCTACATCACTTTAGTATCCCCTTACCCCTATACATACCTACCTACATCACTTTAGTATCCCCTTACCCCTATACATACCTACCCCTATACTACCTACATCACTTTAGTATCCCCCCCTATACATACCTACCTACATCACTTTAGTATCCCTTACCCCTATACATACCTACCTACATCACTTTAGTATCCCTGTCCCCTATACATACCTACCTACATCACTTTAGTATCCCTTACCCCTATACATACCTACCTACATCACTTTAGTATCCCTGTCCCCTATACATACCTACCTACATCACTTTAGTATCACTTTATACATCCCCTATCACTTTAGTATCCCCTTACCCCTATACATACCTACCTACATCACTTTAGTATCCTGTCCCCTTACCCCTATACATACCTACCTACATCACTTTAGTATCCCCTTACCCCTATACATACCTACCTACATCACTTTAGTATACCCCCTTTAGTCCCCTTACCCCTATACATACCTACCTACATCACTTTAGTATCCCCTTACCTACCCCCTATACATACCCCTACCTACATCACTTTAGTATCCCCTTACCCCTATACATACCTACCTACATCACTTTAGTATCCCCTTACCCCTATACATACCTACCTACATCACTTTAGTATCCCCTTACCCCCTATACATACCTACCTACATCACTTTAGTGTCCCTGTCCCCTATACATACCTGCCTACATCACTTTAGTATCCCTTACCCCTATACATACCTACCTACATCACTTTAGTATCCCCTTACCCCTATACATACCTACCTACATCACTTTAGTATCCCTGTCCCCTTACACCTATACATACCTACCTACATCACTGTAGTATCCCTGTCCCCTATACATACCTACCTACATCACTTTAGTATCCCCTTACCCCTATACATACCTACCTACATCACTTTAGTATCCCCTTACCCCTATACATACCTACCTACATCACTTTAGTATCCCCTTACCCCTTACCCCTATACATACCTACCTACATCACTTTACCCCTATACATCCCCTATACATACCTACCTACATCACTTTAGTATCCCTGTCCCCTATACATACCTACCTACATCACTTTAGTTTAGTATCCCTATACCCCTATACATACCTACCTACATCACTTTAGTATCCCTGTCCCCTATTCATACCTACCTACATCACTTTAGTATCCCCTCCCTTTACCCTATACATACCTACCCCCTATACATACCTACCTACATCACTTTAGTATCCCCTTACCCCTATACATACCTACCTACATCACTTTAGTATCCCCTTACCCCTATACATACCTACCTACATCACTTTAGTATCCCCTTACCCCTTACCCCTATACATACCTACCTACATCACTTTAGTATCCCCTTACCCCTATACATACCTACCTACATCACTTTAGTATCCCCTTACCCCTATACATACCTACCTACATCACTTTAGTATCCCTGTCCCCTATACATACCTACCTACATCACTTTAGTATCCCCTTACCCCTATACATACCTACCTACATCACTTTAGTATCCCCTACCTACCTACTTTATACCCCTATACATACCTACCTACATCACTTTAGTATCCCCTTACCCCTATACATACCTACCTACATCACTTTAGTATCCCCTTACCCCTATACATACCTACCTACATCACTTTAGTATCCCCTTACCCCTATACATACCTACCTACATCACTTTAGTATCCCCTTACCCCTATACATACCTACCTACATCACTTTAGTATCCCTGCACATTGTAAATATGTTATTATTTCGGACCTTTTCAATATTTCCTGTATATAGTACGCTTACTTACTTACTTTATTGTGTATTTCATATTTGTATTATTTCTCATGTGTTTTTTCTAGTATTACATTGTTATTTATTATGGCATTGTTGGGTTTTGAGTTTGTAAGAAAAGCGTTTCACTGTACTTGTGCATGTGACATTAAAACTTAAAACTTGTTTCCCTCTCTCTTAGTGGTCTTCATGTCAACATGCAGGTGTGCTGCATCTCTCCCTCTCTTTCTTCACCCTCTCTCTCCTTTACTCTTCCTCTCTTTCTCCCCCCTCTCTCTCTCCTTTACTCTTCCTCTCTTTCTCCCCCTCTCTCTCCTTTACTCTCCCTCTCTTTCTTCACCCTCTCTCTCCTTTACTCTTCCTCTCTTTCTCCCCCTCTCTCTCTCCTTTACTCTTC